>NC_090336.1:60759197-61059197 GCF_035084215.1 Heptranchias perlo | reverse complement strand
TGGAGCCCCGGTCTCCACTCTCCAGGACTGTCTGGAGCCCCGGTCTCCACTCGCCGGGACTGTCTGGAGCCCCGGTCTCCACTCTCCGGGACTGTCTGGAGCCCCGGTCTCCACTCTCCGGGACTGTCTGGAGCCCCCGGTCTCCACTCGCCGGGACTGTCTGGAGCCCCGGTCTCCACTCTCCGGGACCGTCTGGAGCCCCGGTCTCCACTCTCCGGGACCGTCTGGAGCCCCGGTCTCCACTCTCCGGGACCGTCTGGAGCTCCGGTCTCCACTCTCCGGGACCGTCTGGAGCCCCCGGTCTCCACTCTCCGGGACAGTCTGGAGCTCCGGTCTCCACTCTCCGGGACCGTCTGGAGCTCCGGTTTCCACTCTCCGGGACCGTCTGGAGCTCCGGTCTCCACTCTCCGGGACCGTCTGGAGCTCTGGTCTCCACTCCCCGGGACCGTCTGGAGCTCCGGTCTCCACTCTCCGGGACCGTCTGGAGCTCTGGTCTCCACTCCCCGGGACCGTCTGGAGCTCCGGTCTCCACTCTCCGGGACCGTCTGGAGCTCCGATCTCCACTCTCCGGGACCGTCTGGAGCTCTGGTCTCCACTCCCCGGGACCGTCTGGAGCCCCGGTCTCCACTCTCCGGGACCGTCTGGAGCCCCCGGTCTCCACTCGCCGGGACTGTCTGCAGCCCCGGTCTCCACTCGCCGGGACCGTCTGGAGCCCCCGGTCTCCACTCGCCGGGACTGTCTGCAGCCCCGGTCTCCACTCGCCGGGACCGTCTGCAGTGGGTTCAAACCCTGCATCTTCTATTTCTGCCATTTCTCCGAGGGAGAAATGCTAACGCTCCTAATCAGAGGTCAGAGGTCAGAATGGTATTTTCTGTTGGGAAGTTTTTTCTGTATGTTAGAAATGACTAGCTTTCTTTCTCTTTTTGTATTCCCTTTCTCAGTGTGACAGGATTTGCAAATGTGACAGACACAAACATACACATATTGTACGGAGGTGGTTCGGGAATTTTAATCTCACCTACAAGAATGAAAAGAACTTTGAAAACCTTAAAACCTGAAATCGCTATTTTAATGAAAAATATAAGAATGATTGTTTAATCAGGGAATCGCACGAACGTGCAGCTTCAGTTGTGGGATATCTCCAGATGTTATTTTGTTCCTAATTATGGAAAGAGGAGTCCCATCTTTGTATTTCACAGATGTCAGCCGTGGTTCAGTGGGTAGCAACTCTTGCCTCTAAGTCAGAAATTTGTTGGTTCAAACCCCACTCCAGAGACTTGAGCACATGATCTAGGCTGACACTCCCAGTGCAGAACTGAGGGAGTGCTGCATTGTCAGAGGTGCCATCGTTTGGATGAGATATTAAACCGAGGCCCTGTCTGCCCTCTCAGGTGGATGTAAAAGATCCCATGACACTATTTGAAGAAGAGCAGGGGAGTTCTTCCCGGTGTCCTGGCCAATATTTATCCCTCAACCAACATCACTAAAACAGGTTATCTGGTCATTATCACATTGCTGTTTGTGGGATCATGCTGTTCGCAAATTGGCTGCCGCATTTTCTACATTACAACAATGACTACATTTCAAAAGTAATTATTAATTGGCTGCAAACAGCAACGTGATAGTGACCGGATAATCTGTTTTAGTGATGTTGGTTGAGGGATAAATATTGGCCAGGACACCGGGGAGAACTCCCCTGCTCTTCTTCAAATCGTGTCATGGGATCTTTTATGTCCCCCTGAAAGGGCAGACGGGGCCTCGGTTTAACGTCTCATCCAAAAGACAGTATCTCTGACACTCCAGCACTCCCTCAGTACAGCACTGGGAGCGTCAGTCTAGATTTTGTGCTCGTCTCTATAGTGGGACTGTGAACCTACGACCTTCTGACTCGGAGGTGAGAGTGCTACCAACTGAGCCACATATGGATTTAGCAAAACTGCCATAATCGCTTACCCAATGGAGGTCCATGAGTCATGAGAACATCAATACCCTCTGGAATTAGATTCCATTTGTCCAGCAGAGACTGGCCTCTGGACAGGTTGAAGCCCCAGCCATTAAACCACGGTGTCCTGCAAGAAAGAGCAAACAAAGTCAACACCGTGAGATTTCTGCATGACCAGCCGTCCCACATGTACACGGGAGTGACCTAGTCCCATGAGGCAAGTCACATGGTGAAGGTGAAGATGGAGGTGTAACCCTCTGAGCTGTTTGCAAAAGATGCTGAGAAATGAAGTGTTAGCAGAACGCCTACATAAGAACATAAGAAATAGGAGCAGGAGTAGGCCATATGGCCCCTCGGGCCTGCTCCACCATTCAGTAAGATCATGGCTGATCTTCGATCTCAACTCCACTTTCCTGCCCGATCCCCATATCCCTTGATTCCCTTAAGAGTCCAAAAATCTATCAATCTCAGTCTTGAATATATTCAACGACTGAGCATCCACAGCCCTCTGGGGTAGAGAATTCCAAAAATTCACAACTCTCTAAGTGAAGAAATTTTACCTCATCTCAGTCCTAAATGGCTGACCCCTTATCCTGAGACCACGACCTCTAGTTCTAGACTCTCCAGCCAGGGGAAACAGCCTCTCAGCATCTAACCTGTCGAGCCCTCTAAGAATTTTATATGTTTCAGTGAGATCACCTCATGTTCTTCTAAACTCTGGCTTCTTACAGTCCATAAGAGAGTGGATCATGATGTTGATTCACACAACTGAACTCCAAGCTCATTACAACTCCCCTAGAAGGAGTTCATGATGTGGCGATGCCGGTGATGGACTGGGGTGGACAAATGTAAGGAATGTTACAACACCAGGTTATAGTCCAACAATTTTATTTTAAAATCACAAGCTTTCGGAAGCTTGTGATTTTAAAATAAAATTGTTGGACTATAACCTGGTGTTGTAAGATTCCTTACACTAGAAGGAGTTCAGATAGGTCTGAGTGGCCCAGAAAAGTGCTCTTTCGACCCACTCAAGTAAAGCATTGTTTCTTTCCCAAATTTATTTCACGTTCCTTCATAAAATTGCTGCAAATGTTGACTTTGAAAAGCTCCCCTTGCATTACTAATTCTTAATTAGCAATGCCCAGAGTAAAATGCAACCTTAAACTACAGGCCAATTACTTTTTTTTACACAAGACTGGCATGATCTTTCTCACAAGTCCGGTGTTTTTAAAAGACCTTTTGTCGAAACTACAACATTTGTAGGACGTGACTAAGTTTTTAAAAAAATACTGATACCTGGAAATGTCTTGGATCAGTCATGTTGATAAAGTCTGTGTCTGATTTCGGAGAACCACAGAATGCTACAGCATGAATCAGGCCATTCGGCCCATCGAGGTTAGACTGGTCTTTCTCTCCCACATGGGCTAACTCGTGTAAACCCACTATCCTGCTCACTCCCCATACGCTTTATTATTGTTCAAGCAAACACCTAATTCCATTTTAAAAGAAATTATGGACTCTACTCCAACCATGGATTATTGCAGACAATTCCACATCCTAAGCAACTTCTCTGAAAATAATATTTAATAATAATATAACCTTCCCTTTATTTTTCTCAAAAAAAAGTGGTGTCATCAACAGACCCATCCCACATGATGGAGAAAAACAGAAATAGTCATTCTGTGGGACGTTTTCAAACACGCTCATACACTGAAAGTCGCACCTTACATGCTGCTGGAATACTGGGTGTGATGTCTGGCTTCGGCTAGCAGCTGGTGAATAGGTTTGACACAACAACAAAAATTTGCATTTATATAGTGCCTTTAGAGTCGTAAAACATCCCAAGGTGCTTCACAGGAGCGACATCCAAACAAAATTTGACACCGAGCCACACAAAGAGATATTAGGACAGGTGATCAAAGAGGTAGGTTTTAAGAGCTTCTTAAAGGAGAATTGAGAGGTAGAGAGGCGAACAAGTTTAGGGAGGGAATTCCATCGCTTGGGGCCGAGGCAGCTGAAGGCATTGCCGCTAATGGTGGAGCGATTCAAGAGGCAAGAATTGGAGGAGCGCAGAGACCTCGGATGGTTGTAGGGCTGGAGGAGATGAGGAGGGATTTGAAAACAAGGATGAGAATTTTAAAATTGAAGTGTTGCCGAACAGGGAGCCAATGTAGGTCAGCGAGCACAGGGGTGATGGGCGAACGGGATTTGTTGCGACTTATGATAAGGGCAGCAAAGCTCTGGATGAGCTCAAGTTTACAGAGTGTGGAAGATGGGAGGCCGGACAGGTGAGCAGTCCTCCAACGCGTACGAGGTATGAACAGTGATGGGAGGTGACAGACAAGAGGAGGGATGCTGGTGTGCAGGGGAAATAAAAATACCGACAGAGGAATGTGCAGCGGAATTAGATATTTCACAATTAACATCAGAACAAACCCCGGCTGTTAACAAAATACACTTTTTTTAATTCGTTCATGGGATGTGGGCGTCGCTGGCGAGGCCGGCATTTATTGTCCATCCCGAATTGCCCTCGAGAAGGTGGTGGTGAGCCGCCTTCTTGAACCGCTGCAGTCCGTGTGGTGAAGGTTCTCCCACAGTGCTGTTAGGAAGGGAGTTCCAGGATTTTGACCCAGCGACAATGAAGGAACGGCGATATATTTCCAAGTTGGGATGGTGTGTGACTTGGAGGGGAACGTGCAGGTGGTGTTGTTCCCATGTACCTGCTGCTCTTGTCCTGCTAGATGGTAGAGGTCGCAGGTTTGGGAGGTGCTGTCGGAGAAGCCTTGGCGAGTTGCTGCAGTGCATCCTGTGGATGGTGGTGAAGGGAGTGAATGTTTAAGGTGATACATGGGGTGCCAATCAAGTGGGCTGCTTTGTCCTGGATGGCGTCGAGCTTCTTGAGTGTTGTTGGAGCTGCACTCATCCAGGCAAGTGGAGAGTATTCCATCACACTCCTGACTTGTGCCTTGTAGATGGTGGAAAGGCTTTGGGGAGTCAGGTGGTGAGTCACTCACAGCAGAATACCCAGCCTCTGACCTGCTCTTGTAGCCACAGTATTTATGTGGCTGGTCCAGTTTAGTTTCTGGTCAATGGTGACCCCAAGGATGTTGATGGTGGGGGATTTGGCGATGGCAATGCCATTGAATGTCAAGGGGAGGTGGTTAGACTCTCTTGTTGGAGATGGTCATTGCCTGGCACGAATGTTACTTGCCACTTATCAGCCCAAACCTGAATGTTGTCCAGGTCTTGCTGCATGCGGGCATGGATTGCTTCATTATCTGAGGGGTTGCGAATGGAACTGAACTCTGTGTAATCATCAGCGAACATCCCCATTTCTGATCTTATGATGGAGGGAAGGTCATTGATGAAGCAGCTGAAGATGGTTGGGCCAAGGACACTGCCCTGAGGAACTCCTGCAGCAATGTCCTGGGGCTGAGATGATTGGCCTCCAACAACCATTACCATCTTCCTTTGTGCTAGGTATGACTCCAGCCACTGGAGAGTTTTCTCCCTGATTCCCATTGACTTCAATTTTACTCGGGCTCCTTGATGCCACACTCGGTCAAATGCTGTCTTGATGTCAAGGGCAGCCACTCTCATCTCATCTCTGGAATTCAGCTCTTTTTGTCCATGTTTGGACCAAGGCTGTAATGAGGTCTGGAGCCGAGTGGTCCTGGCAGAACCCAAACTGAGCATCGGTGAGCAGGTTATTGGTGAGTAAGTGCCGTTTGATAGCACTGTCGACGACACCTTCCATCACTTTGCTGATGATTGACAGTAGACTGATGGGGCGGTAATTGGCCAGATTGGATTTGTCCTGCTTTTTGTGGACAGGACATACCTGGGCAATTTTTCACTTTGTCGTGTAGATGCCAGTGTTGTAGCTGTACTGGAACAGCTTGGCTAGAGGCGCAGTTAATTCTGGAGCACAAGTCTTCAGCACTACAGCCGGGATGTTGTCGGGGCCCATAGCCTTTGCTGTATCCAGTGCACTCAGCTTTTCTTGATATCACGTGGAGTGAATCGAATTGGCTGAAGACTGGCTTTTGTGATGGTGGGGATATCGGGAGGAGGCCGAGACGGATCATCCACTCGGCACTTCTGGCTGAAGATGGTTGCAAACGCTTCAGCCTTGTCTTTTGCACTCACGTGCTGGACTCTGCCATCTTTGAGGATGGGGATGTTTCCAGAGCCTCCTCCTCCCGTTAGTGGTTTAATTGTCCACCACCATTCACGACTGGATGTGGCAGGACTGCAGACCTTTGATCTGATCCGTTGGTTGTGGAATCGCTTAGCTCTGTCTATAGCATGTTGCTTCCGCTGTTTAGCATGCATGTAGTCCTGAGTTGTAGCTTCACCAGGTTGGCACCTCATTTTTAGGTAAGCCTGGTGCTGCTCCTGGCATGCCCTTCTACACTCCTCATTGAACCAGGGTTGATCCCCTGGCTTGATGGTAATGGTAGAGTGAGGGATATATCGGGCCATGAGGTTACAGATTGTGCTGGAATACAATTCTGCTGCTGCTGATGGCCCACAGTGCCTCATGGCTGCCCAGTTTTGAGCTGCTAGATCTGTTATGAATCTTTCCCATTTAGCACGGTGATAGTGCCACACAACACGATGGACAGTGTCCTCAGTGTGAAGACAGGACTTTATCTCCACGAGGACTGTGCGGTTGTCACTCCTACCAATACCGTGAGGGACAGATGCATCTGCGACAGGTAGATTAGTGAGGACGAGGTCAAGTAGGTTTTTCCCTCGAGTTGGTTCTCTTACCACCTGCCGCAGGCTTAGTCTGGTAGCTATGTCCTTCAGGTCTCGGCCAGCTCAGTCAGTAGAGGTGCTACCGAGCCACTCTTGGTGATGGACATTGAAGTCTCCAACCCAGAGTACATTCTGTGCCCTTGCTACCCTCAGTGCTTCCTCCAAGTGGTACTCAACATGGAGGAGGACTGATTCATCCGCTGAGGGAGGGATGTTTCCTTGCCCATGTTTGCCCTGATACCATGAGACTTCATGGGGTCCGGAGTCAATGTTGGCGATTCCCAGGGCCACTCCTTCCTGACTGTATACCGGTGTGCCGCCATCTCTGGTGGATCTGTCCTGCTGGTGGGACAGGACATACCCAGGGATGATGATGGAGGAGTCTGGAACATTGGCTATAAGGTATGATTCTGTGGGTATGGCTATGTCAGACTGTTGCTTGACTAGTCTGTGGGACAGCTCTCCCAATTTTGGCACTGGACTTGGTTTGCCTTTGTCGTGTCCGATGCCAGATGTCCGTCCGGTTATTATATCTTTTTTTAGCGGGATTGTACAACTGAGTGGCTTGCTAGGCCATTAAATGAGGGCAGTGAAGAATCAACCATATTGCTGTGGGTCTGGAGTCACATATAGGCCAGACCGGGTCAGGACGGCAGGTTTCCTTCCCTAAAGGGCATTAGTGAACCAGATGGGTTTTTATGACAATCCAGTAGTTTCACGGTCACCGTTACTGATATTAGCTTTTCATTCCAGATTTTTAAAATTTTTAATTAACTGAATTTAAATTCCCCAGCTGCCGTGGCGGGATTTGAACTCATGTCTCCAGATTATTCGTCCAGGCCTCGGGATTATTAGTCCAGTAACATAACCACTATGCTACTGTACCCATGATCTCATTTATTTAATGAAATCCATAACACTCATAAAATTGAGACCATTAAAGAAGGAAAATCGCACAACAGGCCAATAACTCCCAAATGGAGATCTGGCTGATCCTTGGACCAGTATACAAAGTCAGGCAAGAATTAAAAGTACTATACTAACCTATCTTTAATCTTTGGATGCGGACAGACTACCTGCTTATTTCTAGTTTTCTGCTTTTATACCTTGAGTGCGTTTAAAAGTTATGAATAATCAGCTACGGTTACATTTTATTCTGAATCAGAGGGCTGAACACAAGGGTAATGGTTTCCAGGGGCTGCATTCAATCAAGCCAAGATTTCCCCATTCCCAATACACAGTCACTGTAATTAGTTCAGCCGTAGGTGTCCAGGAGTTATATTTATATTACACTACCGAGCCCCCCCTCTCTCTCACACACACACACACACACACACACACACGTTACTCTGTGCTCGCTGACCTTCATCGGCTCCTGGTCCGGCAACGCCTTGATTTTAAAATTCTCATCCTTGTTTTCAAAATCCTCCGTGGCCTCTCCCCTCCCTATCTCTGTAACCTCCTCCAGCCCTCCAACCCTCCGAGATCTCTGCGCTCCTCCAATTCTGGCCTCTTGCGCATCCCCGATTTTAATCGCTCCAACATTGGCGGCCGTGCCTTCAGCTGCCTCAGCCTTATGCTCTAGAATTCCCTCCCTAAACCTCTCCACCTCTCAACCTCTCTCTCCTCCTTTAAGACGCTCCTTAAAACCTACCTCTTTGATCACCTGTCCTAATATCTCCTTACATGGCTTGGTGTCAAATTATCGCTCCTGCGAAAGAAGTACCTTGGGACGTTTTACTACGTTAAAGGTGCTATATAAATGCAAGTTATTGTTGTTGAAGACAGAGATGGCACCTGTAAATCTTTGAGCAGTGTGTCCAATTTGCACACCTTTTAATCCTGCTATAGCTATGGTTTTTCAAAAATCTACTGCTGTCCTGAGTTAAACCCTTCTCCCTATTCCTATTTAATGGGGTTTTAAACTCCGACAGCAATTGGGTCATTCTTATTGGCTTCTGCAGAAGAACTCGGGATTTTTGCAACCTGCCCAGCATCAGGGAAAATAACAAAAGCAAACTTTTATGCCCCGCTATTCTGTGTTAACTCGATGCATTCATTGAGGGAGAGGGCTAATAGTAAACTGTCTTAGTACGGAAAAGGCTGCGATTCCAGGCACTCTGATTGTACCTTTACAACAGAATCCATTTGACCTCCCAATGTCAACATTCTATCCCAAGTCTTCAAAACACTTAATTGACACACTTCAGCCGTCAGGTTTGATTGGCTAAAGAATACAGAAGTGGGTGTAAAGGTTACAATGTTAGATATGGTATTCTATTTCTTATGTTTGTATTTACAGTAATGGCAGAATGTACAGCATTTTGATTTCTAACTGTCTACTCGCTTTTGGGAATTCAATGCATATACTTGACACGAAGTAGAAATCAGTAAATCTGACAACAGAGCCCTCACAACATGTTCTCGAATCCATTCAAGATGATTTTCTTATACGATAATTGATACCATCTCAAAACAAAAGGTTTACATACAAATACTCAGCCTCATTTTCTTTAGCCCCGATTATACTAAGATTTTCCAACTAAAGACATTTTTACCTTGGTCTTTACGTCAGCATCTATAGGTTGGCTCTAGAAATTTATGCAGTTGAATCTGTTTCCTTACAATGGGCAAATTAGTAGTCTCGTCAAGGTAAAAAGAAAAAAAAAGGAATAAGCTTGCATTTATATAGCGCCTTTCACGACTTCTTTGGGGTGATGAAAATGGTCATCTGCAAATTTTGAAATTGTGCCCTGTACACCCAAGTCTAAGTCATTAATATATATCAAGAAAAGCAGTGGTCCCAGCACCAACCCCTGGGGAACACCACTGTACACCTCCCTCCAGTCCGAAAAACAACCATTCAACACTACTCTGTTTCCTGTCACTTAGCTAATTCTGTACCCATGTTGCTTCTGCCCCTTTTATTCCAGGGGTCGCAAGCTTGATGATAAGCCTACCATGCGGCACTTTTGAAAGTCCATATACACCACATCAATTGCATTGCCCTCATCTACCCTCTCTGCTACCTCATCAAAAAACTCTATCAGGTTAGTTAAACACAATTTGCCATTAACAAGTCCGTGCTGGCTTTCCCTAATCAATCCACCCTTGTCCAAGTGACTGTTAATTCTGTCCCGGATTATCGTTTCGAAAAGTTCCCCCACCACTGAGATTAAACTGACTGGCCTATAGTTGCTGGGTTTATCCTTACACCCTTTTTTGAATAAGGGTGTAATATTTGCAATTCTCCAGTCCTCTGGGACCACCCCCGTATCTACGGATGTTTCGAAGACTATAGCAGTCCCACGCAATTTCCACCCTTACTTCCCTCAGCAACCCAGGATGCATCCCATCCAGACCACGTGACTTATCTACTTTAAATGCAGCTAGCCTTTCAAGTACCTTTTCTTTATCAATTTTTATCCCATCGAGTATCTCAACTATATTTTCCTTTACTGAGACTCTGGCAACATCTACTTCCTTGGTAAAGACAGATGCAAAGTATTGTGTTGTGTGGCACTACCACCGTGCTAAATGGGATAGATTCAGAACAGATCTAGCAGCTCAAAACTGGGCATCCATGAGGCACTGTTGGCCATCAGCAGCAGCGGAATTGTATTTCAGCACAATCTGTAACCTCATGGCCCGGCATATTCCTCACTCTACCATTACCAACAAGCCAGGTGATCAATCCTGGTTCAATGAGGAGTGTAGAAGAGCATGCCAGGAGCAGCACCAGGCGTACCGAAAAATGAGGTGCCAACCTGGTGAAGCTACAACTCAGGACTACATGCATGCTAAACAGCAGAAGCAACATGCTATAGACAGAGCTAAGCGATTCCACAACCAACGGATCAGATCAAAGGTCTGCAGTCCTGCCACATCCAGTCGTGAATGGTGGTGGACAATTAAACAACTAACGGGAGGAGGAGGCTCTGCAAACATCCCCATCCTCAATGACAGCGGAGTCTAGCACATGAGTGCAAAAGACAAGGCTGAAGCGTTTGCAACCATCTTCAGCCAGAAGTGCCGAGTGGATGATCCATCTCGGCCTCCTCCCGATATCCCCACCATTACAGAAGCCATTCTTCAGCCAATTCGATTCACTCCACATGATATCAAGAAATGGCTGAGTGCACTGGATACAGCAAAGGCTATGGGCCCCGACAACATCCCGGCTGTAGTGCTGAAGACTTGTGCTCCAGAACTAGCTGTGCCTCAGCCAAGCTGTTCCAGTACAGCTACAACACTGGCATCTACCCGACAATGTGGAAAATTGCCCAGGTATGTCCTGTCCACAAAAAGCAGGACAAATCCAATCCGGCCAATTACCATCCCATCAGTCTACTCTCAATCATCAGCAAAGTGATGGAAGGTGTCGTCGACAGTGCTATCAAGCGGCACTTACTCACCAATAACCTGCTCACCGATGCTCAGTTTGGGTTCCGCCAGGACCACTCGGCTCCAGACCTCATTACAGCCTTGGTCCAAACATGGACAAAAGAGCTGAATTCCAGAGGTGAGGTGAGAGTGACTGCCCTTGACATCAAGATAGCATTTGACCGAGTGTGGCACCAAGGAGCCCGAGTAAAATTGAAGTCAATGGGAATCAGGGGGAAAACTCTCCAGTGGCTGGAGTCAAACCTGGTAGTGGTTGTTGGAGGCCAATCATCTCAGCCCCAGGACATTGCTGCAGGAGTTCCTCAGGGCAGTGTCCTTGGCCCAACCATCTTCAGCTGCTTCATCAATGACCTTCCCTCCATCATAAGGTCAGAAATGGGGATGTTCGCTGATGACTGCACAGTGTTCAGTTCCATTCGCAACCCCTCAAATAATGAAGCAGTCCGAGCCCGCATGCAGCAAGACCTGGACAACATCCAGGCTTGGGCTCATAAGTGGCAAGTAACATTCGCGCCAGATAAGTGCCAGGCAATGACCATCTCCAACAAGAGAGAGTCTAACCACCTCCCATTGACATTCAACGGCATTACCATCGCCGAATCCCCCACCATCAACATCCTGGGGGTCACCTTGACCAGAAACTTAACTGGACCAGCCATATAAATACTGTGGCTATGAGAGCAGGTCAGAGGCTGGGTATTCTGCGGCGAGTGACTCACTTCCTGACTCCCCAAAGCCTTTCCACCATCTACAAGGCACAAGTCAGGAGTATGATGGAATACTCTCCACTTGCTTGGATGAGTGCAGCTCCAACAACACTCAAGAAGCTCGACACCATCCAAGATAAAGCAGCCCGCTTGATTGGCACCCCATCCACCACCCTAAACATTCACTCCCTTCACCACTGGCGCACTGTGGCTGCAGTGTGTACCATCCACAGGATGCACTGCAGCAACTCGCCAATGCTTCTTCGACAGCACCTCCCAAACCCGCGACCTCTACCATCTAGAAGGACAAGAGCAGCAGGCACATGGGAACAACACCACCTCCACGTTCCCCTCCAAGTCACACACCATCCCGACTTGGAAATATATCGCCGTTCCTTCATTGTCGCTGGGTCAAAATCCTGGAACTCCCTTCCTAACAGCACTGTGGGACAACCTTCACCACACGGACTGCAGCGGTTCAAGAAGGCGGCTCACCACCCCCTTCTCAAGGGCAATTAGGGATGGGCAATAAATGCTGGTCTTGCCAGCGACGCCCACATCCCGTGAACAAATAAAAAAATAATAATTAAGTACCTCGGCCATGCCCTCTGCCTCCATGAGTCGATCTCCTTTATGGTCCCTAATCGGCCCCACCCCTCCTCTCACTACCCGTTTACTGTTTACATGCCAGTAGATGACTTTTGGATTCCCTTTTATGCTGGCTGCCAGTCTATTCTCATACTCTCTCTTTGCCCCTCTTATTTCCTTTTTCACTTCCCTTGTGAACTTTCTGTATTCTGCCTGGTTCGCACTTGTGTTATCAACCTGACATCTGTCATACACTCCTTTTTTCCGTTTCATCTTACCCACTATCTCTGTTGTTGATAAATGTTCTCCTTTTCCACTGGTTAACTGTTTAAGTCTTTGTGTTGTTCTCCTTTCTAATTTTCTCCTACCCTCTGGGTGACTTCCTCCTTGTCTTCAAAAGCTTGCTAAAAAAAAAAACCTCTCTTGGACTGTTCCTTTTATCACTCTTCCCCACATTTCTTCCTTGGGTTGCTGGTTGTTAAATGCTGTGAGGTGTTTCCTTTACGTGAGATGCAGTGTACAATTGCACTTATCTTCCCAATCTCATTCTGTCAAAACAAGCTCCACATAATCACACTGCAGCAAAAACAATGTTCAAGAGCCAGTCATCATGACATTTCCTCATTCCAATATATAACTCTAAAAAATAAAAGTTAGCACACTTCAAAAATTACACAAGATTATCACAAATGTATCAAAGACTTGGCTCCAGCAACTTCCCCTCGTCTCTCTCCCCCCACTCCCAACTTTCATAAACAGTACAATAGCCCCGTTGGTGGGGTTGCCAACTCTGTTTGGACATATTCCTGGAGGTTTCATCACGTGACCTTCCGCCTCCAACCGCCTTTTTTATCCTTTGCCAATATTTTTTATAACTAATAAATGTATATGAATAATAATTTTTTTAACGCCCCTATGATTTTTGTCCCTGGGTCCCTCGCGGCAGTGTCCTGGAGATTAATCTTTAATTCCTGGGGACTCCAGGGCAATCCTGGAGAGTTGGCAACCCCTACCTGTTCAGCCTCTGATCATTCAGGACTCCCCTTTCTCCACACCACGCTCTCACCCGCCGGAGGTGCCGTCTTTCGGATGAGACGTTAAACTGAGCCTCCCCGTCTGTCCCTCTCAAGCAATCTGTACGCGGGACTCTGCTGATGAGAAGTTGCAACCTTTGGTGATTCCAATCTGGGGTGATCTTTTTAATACTGGTCACTGTTAGGCTGGTGGGATGAAAAGGATGCAGCCAGCCCCTGTTGTGAGATGGGACACAAAGCTGTTGGGGTGATGCAGGGAAGGGTGGGGCACGAGCCCCAGTTAATGAAGGAAATGGGGGATGAAGAGGAGAATGCCACAGGGTGGCTGAAATGCAGTTCACTGTTCTTTGAGTTGCCAGTAACTGAAGACTCAGGAAACAGTAACAGCCCAAACAGTTCATAGAATCATAGAAATTTACGGCACAGAAGGAGGCCATTCAGCCCATTGTGTCTGTGCCAGCCAAAAACGAGCTATCCAGCCTAATCCCACTTTCCAGCTCTTGGTCCGTAGTCCTGTAGGTTACAACACTTCAAGTGCACTTCCAGGTACCCTTTGAATGCGATGAGGGTTTCTCTGGGTGAAAAAAATTCTCCTCAACGCCCCTCCATTCCTTTTACCAATCACTTTAAATCTATGCCTCCTGGTTATTATCCTCTCTGCTAAAGGAAATAGGTCCTTTCTATCTACTCGATCTAGGCCCCTCATAATTTTACACACCTCAGTAAAATCTCCCCTCAGCCTCCTCTGCTCGAAAAACAACTCCAGCCTATCCAATCTTTCCTCATAGCTAAAATTCTTCAGTCCTGGCAACATCCTCGTAAATCTCCTCTGTACCCTCTCTAGTACAATCACATCTTTCCTGTAATGTGGTGACCAGAACTATACGCATTACTCCTAACTAGTGTTTTATACAGTTCTAGCATAACATCTCTACTCTTATATTCTATGCCTCAGCTAATAAAGGAAAGTATCCCGTATGCCTTCTTATCCACTTTATCTACCTGTCTTGCTACCTTCAGGGATCTGTGGACATGCACTCCAAGGTCCCTCACTTCCTCTACAACTCTCAGTATCCTTCCATTTATTATACATTCCCTTGTCTTGTTTGTCCTCTCCAAATGCATTACCTCACACTTCTCCGGACTTAATGCTGCTCTGAAAGGCCCACAGTGCCAGATCAACTGTTCCAAGTTACAGGCTCGACAACGTAGCACCACTATGGAAAGTGCTATGAAAATATGGTACTATTTTGAGGGGGGTGCAAGAGCAGAATGACCTGCTGGTGCATATTCACAAATCTTTGAAGGTGGCAGGGCAAGTTGATAAGGCAGTTAAGAAAGCGTATGGGATACTTGGCTTTGTTAATAGGGGCATTGAATACAAAAACAAGGAAGTCATGCTAAACCTTTACAAATCACTGGTAAGGCCTTAGCTGGAGTATTGTGTTCAATTCTGGGCACCACACTTTAGGAAGGATGTCAAGGCCTTGGAGAGGGTGCAGAAGAGATTTACCAGGATGATACCAAGGATGAGGGACTTCAGTTATGTGGAAAGACTGGAGAAGCTGGGATTGTTCTCCATAGAACGGAGAAGGTTAAGGGGAGAACTAATAGAGGAATTCAAAATTATGAGGGCTTTTGATAGAGCAAGTAGGGAGAAACTGTTTCCTCAGGCAAGTGGGTCGGTAACCAGAGGATTTTAAGATCTGGAACGCACTTCCTGAAAGGTAGTGGAAGCAAATTCCATCGGAACTTTCAAAAGGCAATTGGACATGTACTTGAAGAGGGCTAATTTGCAGGGTCTTGGGGATGAAGCTGGGGTGTGGGACTAAATTGGACAACTCTTTCAAAGAGCTGTCCAAGGCACAGACACATCAGGCTAAATGACCTCCTTCTGTGCTGTAAGATTCTATGATTCTAAAGCATCACAATTGTAGTAATAATGTCAAGGGATGGTTCAATGAATGTGCAAGGTCTCAAGGACATTTTGAGATTTCGTTAGTTTGTAAAAACAACTTCCCAAAAAGGATCAGGTGCGGCATGTTTAATATTGGTTCGGTTTTTGAAAGACCAGATTAAAATGCTGGCATTGTGTACAATGAGAAGGATGGAAGTCAGATCTAGTTACCCTCAAACAGGTTACATTCGCTGTACAAGCCATCTGTAGATTTTCATCATTGTACACCACATAAAAACATTCTCTGAACTGAGAGCATGCATTTACACTATGGGGCAAAAGTTCTTGTGGAAAAAAATAACTCTGTCTGAAAATCGAAAGAAAAACTATGCTTCTTAACAGCATCATCCTGAGACATTGGGCTAGCTTCTACATGTACGCTGATGACATCCAGTTCTACCTCTCCATCATCTCTTTTGACCCCTCCACTGCCTCTGTGTGGACAGACTGCTTGTCCAACATCCAGTCCTGGATAAGCCGTATTTTCCTCCAGCTAAATATTGGGAAGGCCGAACAGCCATCGTTTTCAACCCTGCCACCAACTCTATCCCCCTCCCTGGCCCCCACCTTATGCTGAACCAGATTCTTTGCAACCTGGGAATCCTATTTGGGAAATGGAACAAATCCATTCTCCTCACTTTTAGCTTCTAACCGTCATGCCGGGAAAACAACGGGAATGCTAAACGTTTATTTCACCGAAAGCTTGGAAACCTTTCTACACCATCACCCCACCGCCCCCTCCCCCACTCCCCCACTTACCTTGATGTAAATGAATTTTCAAGCTAACAGTTCACCATTTAAGAACATAAGAAATAGGAGCAGGAGTAGGCCATATGGCCCCTCGAGCCTGCTCCACCATTCAATAAGATCATGGCTAATCTTCAACCTCAACTCCACTTTCCCGCCCGATCCCCACATCCCTCGATTCCCCTAGAGTCCAAAAATCTATCGATCTCAGTCTTGAATATATTCAATAACTGAGCAATCACAGCCCTCTGGGGTAGAGAATTCCAAAGATTCAAAACTCTCTGTGTGAAGAAATTCCTCCGACCCCATATTGTGAGACTGTGCCCCCTAGTTGTAGACTTTTAAAATTTAATTTAATTTACTGCGACAGTGATTCGCTGAATGTGGCTGGAAAACTCGAGCTGTAAAATTTCACGCTGCCAGTGAGTAACGCAGAAATGACTCTGGCGCGAGAAGACGTTATTTAAAGCAGTGATCTCGAAAAATGCTCATTACTAGTGTGGAGTCATGTTAAGTGTACACTATGAATAAAAAGCAAATGTTCAAATGAGCAGTCGCCAATAGTGTAGGTCCCTGAATCCTAGGGATTGTTCAAAGACATCAGAATTCACTATTTTCGTAGAATAGTTGGCGTACTAATATGTAATAGTAGTAATACGTGTCAGCATTGGCTCAGTGGGTAGCACTCTTGCTTCTGAGTCAGAAGTTCATGGGTTCACGAGCCCACTCCAGAGACTTGAGCACAAAATCTAGGCTGACACTCCCAGTGCAGTACTGAGGGAGTGCTGCACTATCGGAAGTGTCGCCTTACAGATGGGACGTTAAACTGAGGCCCCGTCTGCCCACTCAGGTGGATGTAAAAGATCCCGTGGCACTATTTCAAGGAAGAGCAGGGTCAATATTTATCCCTCAACCAACATCACTAAAACAGATTATCTGCTCATTATCACTATGCTGTTTGTGGGAGCTTGCTGTGCGCAAATTGACTGCTGTGTTTCCTACATTACAACAGTGACCACACTTCAAAAGTACTTCATTGGCTGTGAAGTGCTTTGGGACATCCTGAGGTCATGAAAGGCGCTATATAAATGCAAATCTTTCTTTCTTTTACTAGTAAATTATTCCAGTTGCTCTGAAATAATAAAACACATTTTCTGCAATGAGCTCATTGGTTTCCTTTGTGTGGCTGACATTACCTTTCAGAGTTTGTACAAGCAGTTCCTGAGAGTGTGAAAATAATTGTCGGGGTGCACCAAAGGGAATGTCAGTATTTGCAGGATTTGCCCAATTGCAGCTTTGTGTCAATATTTTCAGGAGGTTCCTGGGAAGGTGCCATTATTCTTAGGGGTTCCTTGGAGTGCACCAATATTTGCAAGGAGGTTCCTGTGAGGGTCTCGCTATTTGCTGCAGTGCCACCACTGGCAGGAGAGTGTAATTACATCATGATAAGTTTACATAGGTAGCTCCCATTATAAATGTGGACATAGGAATTTATAATGGCAATATAAAAATAAGGACAGAACATGTGACGTTGAAATGCTGACTGAGTTACACCTGCAGACCCTGATCTAATTATCTCCCTCTAACCTCCCTTCACTTGAAGACAACATGGTGCAACAGGAGATTGACTAATTATAAAGAAGAACTAAACAGCGAGAAAGGAGGCCCACCTCCACAATGCTTCAGTAACCTTACTGTAATCATTTTAACTATATCTTCACTCTTTGCATCTATAATTATATTAGACAGAACTGACAAAGACCAACGTTGTCCCAATTAATAATTTGCGTAATTGAATAGCATATTAATGACTGCAGCAAGTAATTGAATATTCACACATATTAAATCAAAGTACTGCTGCAATTCCTAGTTAAATGTGCACTCCGTATCTTGTCTGGTGATGTCTTGCTGTTATGCTGAATCAATCATAACTCATTTATATTAGTGTCATCTTTTGAACTAACATACAGGCCTACTGTGCAGATCCAAAATGAGGACCTACCAGGCAGCTGAGTATTTGGATTTTCGTCCAGTCATGCTTGAGATGTTCTCCGAAGCAAGAATCTGAGTAATTGGCTTGAATGCAATCGAGGCACAGCTACCATTTTGAAAATTTCTTAAATGTATTAAATATGGAGCGAGACTTGGGTTTAGAGGAAGCATTCCCACCTCAGAGTTGGAAGATGAAGGGTTCGAACCCCATTCCAGACAGGCACGATGAATGGAGGCTAGAATATGGTCTCTAAATACTGAGGTTGACATCCAGCGGGCTACTTGAGTTCGGAGTGACCACTGGCTCAGTGGTAGCATTCCCGCCTCTGAGTCGGAAGGGTTGGGTTCGGACCCCACTCCGGACAGTCCCGGAGAACAGAGCACTGGCTCTGAATCCTGGATTGACGTCCAGCCGGGGACACTTGCGTCCGATGGCCGCCCCCACTCTCCCATTGTAAAGGGTCTCTTTAGCCTCAGTTGCAGCCTGTCTAGGAGAAGGTACTCCAAAGATAAAAACCGTAAGGAAGGCAACAGGAAATCAGCTCAGCTACTCCTCCCTAGTAAGTGGCTCAAGAATCTGTGAGACTTGAATTAGGACCTGCCCTAGCAAAGAACTCAGTGGACATGTAAGGAAAGGGTTAATCAGACTGCACTGAAGTCTGCTAGTGTTATACTGCTATTGATTTCTCTTTATATTTTAGTAATAGTAACCTTTAGCTTTTGCCTGCTAAGTAAGGAAGTATAAGTCAATTTAGATGCAGTGACCACTGAACTGTTGAATTAAGAATAACCTTAAAGCAATGGTCAGTTTAGTACCTAATTAAAAGACATTCCAGTGCACACTGATGCATATATTTCAGAGAACTTTAATTAGTTGATTAACAAGTTCTCCAGAAGGAAAATGTGAATACATCATCCTTTTTAGAAGCAGGAGATGGAATGGTACAGATTTATAATTAGAAGTTTCACTTGGTAGAACAGTAACAAGAGTAAAGCCATTGATAAGATAACAAAGTTGGGGAGTTGTGAAAAATAACTCGTTAAAACTGAAGTTACTGATAAGGGACAAGCTCATTAAAATTCTGGAGTTGTATTATGTAACGCAGAAACATGCGGCTTGTCACTTAGAAGGGGTAAGAAAAAGATATAAAAAGTGGGTGTTGGAACTTATACTTAGGATTCGTAAAGGCCTAAGATACTGAACTCAGAACTGTAACGGGTTTGAGTTCTCTGACTGAACCCGCAAGGTTTTTGTCATAAGTACTGCTTTATAAATGAATGTTTAATTACTACATATTTAATAAATCTGCGACATCAGACGTTCATGTTTATGAACCCTATTGATTTGAGGAGTAATTTCAAGTAAGAACACACCTATCCTCTCTAACAGACGGACAGACATTCAATACAGTGGGATTGCAATTATGGTACTCCCCATCCAACCCCCTCCATCTCCATGTGACCACTTTAATCCTGAGCAGCAGCCTCAAGGAGCTGTGTGCTCCTCATTCCCTGCAGAATGCTCCCGTGTGAGGTTCAGGCTGTGTGGTCAGTGAATCAGGCCACTCCACTAAGGTGGGTGTGCAGGGGAGCGATCTAATCATTCCCTCCACTCCCTCAGGCTGAGGAATCGGTGCCTCTAAAACGCTCTTAATTGGTGGATTCGCACTTGTGGGAATGAATCATTAATGATTCGACTGTTCTTTAAAATTTTGTTCCCAAGATGTGGGCATTGCTGGAAAGGCCAGCATTTGTTGCTTAGTCCCTAGCTGCCCCGAGAAGGCGGTGGTGGGCCTTCTTCTTGAAATGCTGGTGGCGTTTTGATACAACTGAATGGCTTTCTGGGTGCAAAGTGCAGTTAAGTCAGCCATGATGGTGGGGTACTGGGGTCACATATAGGCCCTATTTCCTTCCCTAAGTGACATTAATGACAATCTGACAGCTTCATGGTCACTTTTCCTGACAGCAGCTTTTTATTTCCAGATTATTACTTTTTTTTAAAACTGCCTTCAAATTCTCGAACTGCCACGGTGGGATTTGAACTCATGTTCTCTGGATTATTAGTCCAACAACATAACCACTGCACTATCGTACTCATGCTGCTAATTAACGTATACCACTCATTTCAAAGATAATTTTACAAACAACGACCTCTTAGAAAAAATAATTTAAGATAATTGGCAAAAGAACCAGAGGTGAGATGAGGAGACATTTTTTTAATGCAACGAGTTGTTATGATCTGGAATGCATTGCCCGAAAGGGTGGTGGAAGCAGATTCAATAGTAACTTTCAAAAGGGAATTGGATAAATACTCGAAAAGGAAAAAATTTGCAGGGCTATGGGGAAAGAGCAGGGGGGAGTGGGGCTAATTGGATAGTTCTTTCAAAAGAGCCGGCACAGGCATGATGGGCTGAATGGCCTCCTTCTGTGTGATTCAATGCTTCTATGAATGATACAGCATGTTCAACCCAGCGCAGAGGGGCGTCGCCCATTCAAAGGATCGGAGAACACCTGGCAGCAAACAAAAAGGGCCGAAAATAAGGTCCCTTTACTTCTTAACAGGGACACTGGATCAGGGATTGCTGTTTTTTTAATTCATTCATGGGATGTGGGCGTCACTGGCGAAGCCAGCATTTATTGCCCATCCCTAATTGCCCTTGAGAAGGTGGTGGTGAGCCGCCTTCTTGAACCGCTGCAGTCCGTGAAGGTTCTCTCACAGTGCTGTTCGGTAGGGAGTTCCAGGATTTTGATCCAGCGACGATGAAGGAACGGCGATATATTTCCAAGTCGGGATGGTGTGTGACTTGGAGGGGAACGTGCAGGTGGTGTTGTTCCCATGTGCCTGCCACCCTTGTCCTTCTAGGTGGTAGAGATCGCGGGTTTGGGAGGTGCTATCAAAGAAGCCTTGGCAAGTTGCTGCAGTGCATCCTGTGGATGGTACACACTGCAGCCACAGTGCGCCGGTGGTGAAGGGAGTGAATGTTTAGGGTGGTCGATGGGGTGCCAATTAAGCAGGCTGCTTTGTCCTGGATGGTGTCAAGCTTCTTGAGTGTTGTTGGAGCTGCACTCATCCAGGCAACTGGAGAACATTCCATTACACTCCTGACTTGTGCTTTGCAGATGGTGGAAAGGCTTTGGGGAGTCAGGAGGTGAGTCACTCGCCGCAGAATACCCAGCCTCTGACCTGCTCTTATAGCCACAGTATTTATATGGTTGGTCCAGTTAAGTTTCTGGTCAATGGTGACCCCCAGGATGTTGATGGTGGGGGATTCGGCGATGGTAATGCCGTTGAATGTCAAGGGGAGGTGGTTAGGCTCTCTCTTGTTGGAGATGGTCATTGCCTGGCACTTGTCTGGCGCAAATGTTACTTGCCACTTATCAGCCCAAACCTGGATGTTGTCCAGGTCTTGCTGCATGTGGGCACGGACTGCTTCATTATCTGAGGGGTTGCGAATGGAACTGAACACTGTGCAATCATCAGCGAACATCCCCATTTCATGATAGAGGGAAGGTCATTGACGAAGCAGCTGAAGATGGTTGGGCCTAGCACACTGCCCTGAGGAACTCCTGCAGCAATGTCCTGGGGCTGAGATGATTGGCCTCCAACAACCATGACCATTTTCCTTTGTGCTAGATATGACTCCAGCCAATGGAGAGTTTTCCTCCTGATTCCCATTGACTTCAATTTTACTAGGGCTCCTTGGTGCCACACTCGGTCAAATGCTGCCTTGATGTCAAGGGCAGTCATTCTCACCTCACCTCTGGAATTCAGCTCTTTTGTCCATGTTTGGACCAAGGCTGTAATGACGTCTGGAGCCGAATGGTCCTGGCAGAACCCAAACTGAGCATCGGTGAGCAGGTTATTGGTGAGTAAGTGCCGCTTGATAGCACTGTCGACGACACCATCCATCACTTTGCTGATGATTGAGAGCAGACTGATGGGGCGGTAATTGGCCAGATTGGATTTGTCCTGCTTTTTGTGAACAGGACATACCTGGGCAATTTTCCACATTGTCGGGTAGATGCCAGTGTTGTAGCTGTACTGGAACAGTTTGGCTAGAGGCGCTGTTAGTTCTGGAGCACAAGTCTTCAGCACTACAGCCAGGATGTTGTCGGGGCCCATAATCGAATTGGCTGACGACTGGCTTCTGTGATGGTGGGGATATCGGGAGGAGGCCGAGATGGATTATCCACTCGGCACTTCTGGCTGCAAACGATTCAGCCTTGTCTTTTGCACTCACGTGCTGGACTCTGCCATCATTGAGGATGGGGATGTTTACAGAGCCTCCTCCTCCTGTTAGTTGTTTAATTGTCCACCACCATTCATGACTGGATGTGGCAGGACTGCAGAGCTTTGATCTGATCCGTTGGTTGTGGAATCGCTTAGCTCTGTCTATAGCATGTTGCTTCCGCTGTTTAGCATGCATGTAGTCCTGTGTTGTAGCTTCACCAGGTTGGAACCTCATTTTTAGGTACACCTGGTGCTGCTCCTGGCATGCTCTTCTGCACTCCTCATTGAACCAGGGTTGATCCCCTGGCTTGTTGGTAATGGTAGAGTGAGGAATATGCTGGGCCATAAGGTTACAGATTGTGCTAGAATATAATTCTGCTGCTGCTGATGGCCCACAGCATCTCATGGATGCCCAGTTTTGAGCTGCTGGATCTGTTCTGAATCTATCCCATTTAGCACTGTGATAGCGCCACACAACATGTTGGATGGTGTTCTCAGTGCAAAGACGGGACTTCGTCTCCACGAGGACTGTGTGGTGGTCACTCCTACCAATACTGTCATGGACAGATGCATTTGCGACAGGTAGATTGGTGAGGACGAGGTCAAGTAGGTTTTTCCCTCGTGTTGGTTCTCTCACCACCTGCCGCAGGCCCAGTCTGGCAGCTATGTCCTTCAGGACTCCGCCAGCTCGGTCAGTAGTGGTGCTACCGAGCCACTCTTGGTGATGGACATTGAAGTCCCCCACCCAGAGTACATTCTGTGCCCTTGCTACCCTCAGTGCTTCCTCCAAGTGGTGCTCAACATGGAAGGAGGACTGATTCATCCGCTGAGGGAGGGCGGTAGGTGGTAATCAGCAGGAGGTTTCCTTGCCCATGTTTGATCTGATGCCATGAGATTTCATTCTGGTTCTGTGAGCATGGCTGTGTCAGGCTGTTGCTTGACTAGTCTGTGGGACAGCTCTCCCAATTTTGGCACAAGTCCCCAGGTGTCGGCGAGGAGGACTTTGCAGGCTTGACTGGGCTTGGTTTGCTTTTGTTGTGTCCGGTGCCTAGTGGTTCGTTGCCAGGTGGTCCATTCGGTTTTATTCTTATTATGACTTTTTTTTAAGCGAGATTGTACAACTGAGTGGCTTGCTAGGCCATTTCAGAGGGCGATTAAGAATCAACCACATTGCTGTTGGAGGCCTTGTGGTTGCTTTTTTTGGACAACAGCCACAATGCCCTGTTCTTGGCATCCCCAGCTGGTCACTCAGGCCTGCAGCAGCATTTGACTTCAAAACCCCCATCTTTTTTCAGCTGTTAGGCGTTGCCAGGTGAGCAGGTCAGTGCCGGGGGTGCATCTGGGACCATTTCAACTGACAGCCGTGGCTCAGTGGGTAGTGACTCTTGCCTCTGAGTCATGAAGGTCATGGGTTCAAGTCCCACTCCAAAGACTTGAGCACAAAAATCTAGGACTGACGCTCCCAGTGCCAGTACTGAGGGAGCGCTGCACTGTCGGAGGTGCTGTCTTTTGGATGATGCCGAGGCTCCGTCTGCTCTCTCGGGAGGGCGTAAAAGGTCCCATGAGGCTATTCAAAGAAGAGCAGGGAAGTTTTCCCTGGTGTCCTGGCCAATATTTATCCCCCAACAAACATCACTAAAACAGATTATTTGATCAATTATCTCATTGCTGCTGGTGGGACCTTGCTGTGCGCAAATTGGCTGCCGTGTTTCCTACATTACAACAATGACTGAACTTCAGAAGTGCTTCATTGGCTGCGAAGCACTTTGGGATGTTCTGAGGATGCAAATGGCACTATATAAATGCAAGTCTTTTTCTTTCTTAACACACAAAATAGCTCATGTGTGAAGTGTTCCCTTTATCCATCACAGTGAACCTTAAATTGCAGCAAAGTTTAACATCAACCAAATACTGCATTAAAGACCAATGTGCTGTACCCACACAGCCCAGATCAAACAGATTTAACCTAACCAGTCACTGATTTAACTGGCAGAACCCTGGTCACAGATGACTATTAAATCTTTCCCATCCCCCCCAGACGCATGTATTTTCAGAAGGGGTCATTGGATCGTGATTTACCCCTCCCTCTCCAACGCAGGGTGTCTGGGGCAATTACAGAGCTAACAACGCAGACCCAGGGACTGAACCTAGGAACTTCCCTGGGTCAGCACGACACTGGGCAGCGAATTCAGCTATTGGGGTCCTTACCTCACATTCAGAAGCTCTGCTCGAGTTTGGCCTTGGCTCGTTACTGGGCGGAGAACATGTTATTGCGTGGCCATCTGTTTCACGTCCACAGAATATTGGAAAGATATGGCACGCCATGAATCATGCTAAAAACTAACAACTGTAAAACGCGCATAGAAGTTTATACTGTCGAGGGCTCATTTGCTCAGACCTGCATGAAGGGATTAACAAACATTTCTCAGGGTCGCTGGCATTTATTAAATTTACAGGCCCGAGACAGTGTCTGTATTGTTGGAAGTATTTGAAGAATATCGCAAAGGAAAAAGCGGTCCCCTTTCTGTCCTTTCCAACAAGCTGAGCTGCCAAAGTACTAGGAAGAAGTGAGTACAGCACAAACAATTCCCCATTAAACAGCCCACCTCCCCACCCCCACCTACTGGAAAATGGCCGCGCAGCGCAGTTCTGGAACATTCCATTTAATTTAATTCAACAGTTAAGTTTGGCTTCTTTCACACAGTGCTACGGAAAATGAATTCAGGCAATGCCTTGTCACTCACACACTTCAGATAAGTAACTCCAATTTGCGCACAGCAAGATCCCACAAACAGAAATGAGATAAATGACCAGATAACCTGCTTCGTATGTGATGTTGAGGTATAAATATTAGCCCAGGACACCAGGGATAACTGCCCCGCTCTTCTTCGAATCTTTCACCTCCACCTGAGAGGGCAGACGGGGCCTCGGTTTAACCATCTCACCCGAAAGACGGCACCTCCGACAGTGCAGCGCTCCCTCAGTACTGGAGTGGCAACAAAATTTCATTTTATTATTAAACCAGGGATATTTATGGCTTGAAATAAGGCCGTGCAAATATTAGGGTGGAAATGTTTAATGGGCTCGTATGGAATTGCTTTCCGTGTTGCTTTAAAATAATGAAATCACAAATTTCATATGAACACATGAAGGGTTCATACTATAATATTTACCCTGCCTAATTTCAGGCCTTGGACTTAATGTAGCAGATTGTTTTCTAAAAAAAATTTGTCGAAGTATTGCGATGAGTTCCAATGGCCACCCTCACTCACCCCAATCTCACATTAAAAGTCCCACTGCTGTCCACCATCAGCACTGACCTTCCCGACAACAACAACTTGCATTTATACAGCACCTTGAACATAGTAAAACGCCCCAAGGCGCCTCACAGGAGTGTAAATGAGACAAAAATTGACACCGAGCCACATAGGGAGATACTAGGACAGGTGACCAAAAGCTTGGTCAAAGAGGTCGTTTTAAGGAGCGTCTTAAGGGAGGAGAGAGAGGTGGCGAGGCGGAGAGGTTTAGGGAGGGAATTCCAGGCAGAATGTTGGCGATCTAAAGTACATCAGTCTATTATATTCCAGTGACATACGTTTAGTTTCTTCATTCAACTTTGGTACGTTTGTATTCAAACTATATTCAGTGAAAAAATCCCATTGTATGTACCTCTCTGTATTACCATGCTGTCAAAATACATTCATTTGTCTATTTGGAGGGAACTGTGTGTATATAACAAGCTGAGTTTTTTCCTTGAAAATTTATAACTTACTTATTAACCACAGTAAGCTGTCCATTCCCTCATTTCTCCATCTCCAATTTACCTGCACGTCTCCATACCGTCTCTGTCTAGCCTGGAGCATTGACAGACCGACAGGCCAAACACAAGCCGTTGCCAGAGTTCCTTACGGCAGTGTGATACTGCTCTGTGCAGGAGCTTATGGTTTCCACAGGGCAATGTAGGCAGCGTGACTGACTGTTCTTGCTTGGTGGATAGCACAATCAGCAGGGAGGCTGGGATCCCAATTATTACAGACGGGGTGGGGGAGGGCGGTTAAGCAATAGGAGGAACTTGTACTTAAACAGCACTGCATCAGGTCCCCAGCACATCCCAAAGGGCTTCACAGCCAATGAATTACACTGAAGCCCAGTCACTATTGTTAAGTAGGCAAACCTGACGGCCAATTTTCGCACAGCAAGGTCCCGCAAGCGGCAAATGAATGCATGCCCAGTTAACCTGTTCTTGGGTGAGGGTGAAGTGTTTACCAGAACACAAAGAGATCTCCCCTACTTTTCGTCCAAATAATTTTAAGGGATCTTTTATGGCAACGAGCTGAAGGGGCCTCAGTTTAACGTCTCATCCGAAAGAAGGCACCTCCAAAAGTGCAGCACTCCCTTAGTACTGCCCCTCCGACAATGCAGCGTTCCCTCAGTATTGTCCCTCTGACAGTGCAGCATTCCCTCAGTACTGCCCCTCCGACAGTGCAGCATTCCCTCAGTACTGACCCTCCAACAGTGCAGCATTCCCTCAGAACTGCCCCTCAGTGCAACGTTCCCTCAGTACTGACCCTCCAACAGTGCAGTACTCCCTCAGTACTGCCCCTCCGACAGTGCAACGTTCCCTTAGTACTGACCCTCCAACAGTGCAGTACTCCCTCAGTATTGCCCCTTCAACAATGCAGCATTCCCTCAGTATTGTCCCTCTGACAGTGCAACGTTCCCTCAGTACTGACCCTCCAACAGTGCAGTACTCCCTCAGTACTGCCCCTCCGACACTACAGCGTTCCTTCAGTACTGGCCCTGCGATAGTGCAGCACTCCCTCAATACTGGCTCTCCAACAGTGCAGCATTCCCTCAGTACTGGCCCTCCAACAGTGCAGCGCTCCCTCAATACTGACTCTCTGATAGCACAGCATTTCCTCGGTTCTGACTCTCCGACAGTGCAGCACTCCCTCAGTACTGACTCTCTGATAGCACAGCACTTCCTCAGTTCTGACTCTCCGACAGTGCAGCACTCCCTCAATACTGACTCTCTGATAGCACAGCATTTCCTCGGTTCTGACTCTCCGACAGTGCAGCACTCCCTCAGTACTGACTCTCTGACAGCGCAGCACTTCCTCGGTTCTGGCCCTCCAACAGTGCAGCGCTCCCTCAATACTGACTCTCTGATAGCACAGCACTTCCTCAGTTCTGACTCTCCGACAGTGCAGCACTCCCTCAGTACTGACTCTCTGACAGCGCAGCACTTCCTCGGTTCTGACTCTCCGACAGTGCAGCACTCCCTCAGTACTGACTCTCTGACAGCGCAGCACTTCCTCGGTTCTGGCCCTCCAACAGTGCAGCGCTCCCTCAATACTGACTCTCTGATAGCACAGCACTTCCTCGGTTCTGACTCTCCGACAGTGCAGCACTCCCTCAGTACTGACTCTCTGATAGCACAGCACTTCCTCGGTTCTGACTCTCCGACAGCGCAGCACTTCCTCGGTTCTGACTCTCCGACAGCGCAGCACTTCCTCGGTTCTGACTCTCCGACAGTGCAGCACTCCCTCAGTACTGACTCTCTGACAGCGCAGCACTTCCTCGGTTCTGACTCTCCGACAGTGCAGCACTCCCTCAGTACTGACTCTCTGACAGCGCAGCACTTCCTCGGTTCTGACTCTCCGACAGTGCAGCACTCCCTCAGTACTGACTCTCTGACAGCGCAGCACTTCCTCGGTTCTGACTCTCCGACAGTGCTGCACTCCCTTGGTACTACACTGGAGCCTGAGCCCAGATTACCCGTGCCGAGTCCTGCCACGGGGCTCGAACCCACGACCTGCTGATGCACAAGCAAGACGTGCGGCTTCCCAGCTTGCACCCTCCGTAAACTTGAGCTCATCCAAAACTCCGATGCCCGTATCCTAAGTTGCTCCATTCACCCATCACCCCTGTACTCGCTGACCTACATTGGCAGAATGTCAACCACATCGGTGTGGGACTGGAGTCACATATAGGCCCAGACCAGGTAAGGACGGCAGGTTTCCTTCCCTAAAGGGACATTAGTGAACATAGTTGGGTTTTTACGACAATCCGACAGTTTCATGGTCACTTTTACTGAGACCAGTTTTTTATCGCCAGATTTTTTTTAAAAAAGAGTGAATTCAAATTCTCAAACTTCCATGGGGGGGGATTTGAAGTCATGTTTGCTGGATTATGAGTCCAGGCCTCTGGATTACGAGTCCAGTATGTGCGACAGCGTCAACGAGTCAGTTCTACCACATCATCTGGACTGAGTATCTCAGCATGGCCTGACTGCAGAGTATAATCAGGACTGTACATTTTTCAAACCATTGAGGCTCTTTGCCGTCGATACCGAGCACCATAAAAGATGATTAAACATCATCTCGCAACGCGAAAGGCAATCAGAAACAAAAAGCTTCTACATTGTGCCCTGGACAGCATTTCTTTTGTTTTAAATAAGGGGGGAAATAAAAAGCAGCTGAAGGAAGTCTCGGGTGAGCTGCAGTAGTGCGACGAGATTTAAAAAAATACATATATCAAGATGGCGGATTGTTTATTCAAATAACATGGTGACCGGGAGTCGTCTGTACCTGCTTCAGAATATTAAAACAGCAAAGGTTTCCAGCTGGCTTTTGCCAGCATTATACAGAAGAAGACTTAATCCGACACCCGTGAAGGGAGCAATACAGTTATCGAGGCAATGGTAACATTCCCCAATATTCTGATTACTGACCGCAGGCTCGCAAAACTTCAACTTTAAAATACAAAATGCTTCAAGTCACCATGTATTTTCTACCTCTTCCCCATCCCACCTCCCCCCATCCCAATACCCTACTGGGACCAAAACAACGGCAAACAGGTCACTGGCTTAACAGAAAGAGATTGCTCTCCATGTTCATTACGTTGAGTATTAACATATTTATTCACTTCTTTACCACAGACAATGAAAGAAAAAACCCGCAGAACTTCCTATTTTTGGTCCAGAGCAGCCACCCATCTGACTTGATAACATCTGATGACCGGGGATAACCAATTACAGGAGCAAAACTATTCATTTTGTATTCACCACCTTGTCGTGGCAGAGCAGAGGTCAACCCAAAGAGGAGGCATAATGGATCAAGCTGTCAGAGCCAATGAGGAGGAGCATGTTAATGGGACTTTTATTTCACCCAGGAGAGCTGGCTGTCCTGACACAATCTGGTATCGATGGGAGGCCCCTGACTTCATCGGTTATTAACGGCCACGGGAAGGGTGGTTAATGGGAGCCAAGCGGCCGCACGTTTCTCTTCTTTTGATGAAGTGGTTTGGGCGTCAGAAGCTGGTCCCAGGCCCAGATGCCTGGCTTGACATGTCGTGGAACTGGCAGAATACCGATGAATAAGGAGCTCTTGCAAAGGCAGCTGCTGGTCTCACACAGGAGCCGGTCAAGTCCGACAGAGAGAAGAAAAAAAACGCAACCCTTCCTGGTCACCTCAAGTCAACAGCAACAACTTGCATTTATATACAGCGCCGTTAACGTAGTAAAATCGCCCCAAAGCGTTTCACAGGGGCGATTATTAGACAAAAGATTTATATCGAGCCATATAAGGAGATATTGAGACAGGTGACCAAATGCTTGGTCAAAGAGGTAGGTTTTAAGGAGCGTCTTAAAGGAGGAGAGAGAGATAGGGCAGAGAGGTTTAGGGAGGGAATCATGGCGTCTCAAGAGGCCAGAATTGGTGGAATGCAGAGATCTCGGAGGGTTGTAGGGCTGGTGAAGGTTACAGAGATAGGGAGACTGTTTCAACAAAGGTTTACGGCCGAGAATTCTAATCGTCTGTATAAAGGTATTCTTTCTAACCTCCCCTTTAATTCTTTTTGAGATGATCTGAAATATGTGCCCTCTTGTTGCTGTCTTGCCAACCAATTGAAGCAATCTCTCACTATTTGTGTCACTGTAACCCGTTATAATCTTGAATACCTCCATCAGCTCAGCCCTTAACCTTCTCAACTCTGGTGAAAAAGAGCCCTAACTTCTCAAGTCTCTCTTTCCATAACTGTAACTCCTCGACCCTGGAAACATCTCAGTGAATCCGTGCTGCACCTTTCCCATCGTTTGAATGAGACGTTAAACCGAGGCCCCATCTGCCCACTCATGCGGACTCAAAAGATCCCACGGCACTGATCGAAGAACAGCACGGGAATTCTCCCCGGTGTCCTGGGCCAATGTTTATCTCTGAATCAACATCATTAAAAAAGACAGATTATCTAGTCATTATCACATTGCTGTTTGTGGGATCTTACTGTGCACAAATTGGCTGCCACGTTTCCCACATTATAACAGTGACTACATTTCAAAAAGTACTTCATTGGCTGTAAAGCGCTTTAGGATGTCCTGAGGTTGTGAAAGGCGCTATATAAATGTAAGTCTTTCTTTCTTTAAATCCTTCCTCGATTTCTATCCACTTCCATTTTGTCAATAGTGACTCTGCCTATGAGTAGCCTGAGCTGTAGAAAGGCTTTAGCAAACGCTGCTCCTCTTTGGGACGATTTACGATTCCTGTAATTGCAAAGTTCAGGTGGGTGACACGGTGCTTTGCGAAGTGCTGTGTAGCCGAGATCTTTACATAGCAGTTTCAATTAAAACTGATCGATACCTTTTACTGACCTCTTATCTCATCGTGCAATTATTTGAAGAGGGGTCACGTCAACCTCCCAGATCCCCATTAACCCTTTTGCTGCTGTACTGTCACTTGTGCTTAATGTTGGTAGTTAAAAATGATCATGATTCATTTTGGTGAATATGCATTAAACTGAAGGCTTCTAACTCAGCATTCTGCTAGGAGCAGGATGGGGAGAGGAGGGGGGAAATCACTTCACTCAGTAACTTTACATTTTTCTTATCCCTCTTGTGAAAAGTGCTTTAGACATTTTCTGCATTCAATATATAAATTCAAATTGTTATTCTACAAATAAAAAGTTCCCAATCTGATTTCTTTCGTAAGTGCAATGAATATCTCCAACCAGTGCACTAACCCACAATGAAGCTTGGTCCACATACTGATTGGACAACACCAAACCTCGTCTGAAAGAAGGACAATGCTTATCAGCACTATAAAAGATAAAGAAAGATTGGCATTTCTATAGCACCTTTCACGACCTCAGGACGTCCCAAAGGGCTTTACAGCCAATGATTCACTTTTGAAGTGTAGTCACTGTTGTAATGTAGGAAACACAGCAGCCAATTTGCGCTCAGCAAGCTCCCACAAACAGCAATGTGATAATGACCAGATCATCTGTTGTTTGAGGGATAAATATTGGCCAGGACACGGGGAGAACTCCCCTGCTCTTCCTCGATGCATGGGATCTTTTACATCCTTTTGAGAAAGCAGATGGGGCCTTGGTTTAACGTCTCATCTGAATGACGTCTCAAGAGAGGTACAGTCAGAAATAAATGCACACCAAGCCAAAGGTGGAGATATTAGGAGGCGTGGCCAAAATCTTGGTCAAAGAGATAGGTTTTAAAGGAGGTGAGGGAGGTGGAGGACGGGAATTCCAGAGCACAGGGACTAGGCAGCTAAAGGCATGGCCACCAATACTAAGGCGAAAGGAGGGGGAGATGTACAGGCGGCCAGAGTCAGAGGAATGGAAAGTTCGTCCAGGTTTCAATGACCTGTCTACCTGAGAATACAACTTACACACCAGTATTGGCAGATGAGGTGCACGGTATAAAGTAACCATTATTTAGTTGCAAAATGTTACCTAATTCTAGTACTTTGGGACATCCACTGTATAAAGCTTGGAATCAATAGCTAATTCTTCTGTAAACCAAACAATGGGAGTTTTTCAATTTCTGAGTGCTTAAACAAATGTTAGATGAGGCTACCTATACCTAGACAAAAGTAATCGATACACCTCGTTTGCTTATTTCAATCTGTAAGTAACATCTGTGAACTTTTCTCAGGTGTTGGGTAAAGTACATGGAGATGGGATTGCACTGATACACCTTTTGTGTTGCAAATCAGAAGGCCAAGATCGGTTAGAAAGAAAGAATTTGCATTTATATAGCACCTTTCACAACCTCAGGACGTCCCAAAGTGCTTTACAGCCAATGAAGTACTTTTGAAGCATAGTCAGTGTTGTAATTCAGGAAACGCGGCAGCCAATTTGCACACAGCAAGCTCCCACAAACAGCTTTCACATCCATCTAGGAGGGCAGATAGGGCCTCGGTTTAACATCCCACCCAAAACAAGGCATCATCCGAAGGTACAACACTCCCTCAGTACTGCACTGGGAGTGTCGGCCTAGATTATGAGCTGAAGTCTCTGGAGTGGGACGTAAACCCACAACCTTCTTGATTTAGAGGCAAGAGTGCTACCCACTGAGCCACGGCTGAAACCTTTTGGTTACCTAGTCAGCAGTCTGATAAATATGTAAATTAGTTGGAATCAAGACAGATTTAAACCCAATGGAGCACATTTTCCTGGTTCTTTGCTGGATGGTATTGGCTTGTCTGGGTACAGCCAATACAACTAAATTGGGTGGGGAGGATCGGATGCCCATGCAAGACCCCAACCGATTTCATATCTATTTAAGTGATTGGACAGAAAACTGGACTGGCTCCTTTACAGTGGTAGCACTCTCGCCTCTGAGTCAGAAGGTTGTGGGTTCAAGTCCCACTCCAGAGACTTGAGCACAAAATCCAGACTGACACTCCCAGTGTTGCACTGTCAGAGGTGCAGTCTTTTGGATGAGATGTTATAAAGGAGGTTCCCTCCTGCCCTCTTCGGTGGATGCAGAAGATCCTATGGGACTATTTTGAACTAGAGCGGGGGAGTTCTCCCCGGTGTCCTGGTCAATATTATCATTCAAAACAGAGATCGATAGATTTCTAGATATTAAAGGCATCAAGGGATATGGGGATGGTGCAGGAAAATGGCGTTGAGGTAGAAGATCAGCCATGATCTTGTTGAATGGCGGAGCAGGCTCAATGGCCTACTCCTGCTCCTATTTCTTATGTTCTTATCCCTCAACCAATAAATAATCTGGTCATTATCACATTGCTGTTTGTGGGACCTTGCTGTGCTCAAATTGGCTGCTGTGTTTCCTACATTACAACAGTGACTACACTTCAAAAAAAACCTTCATTGTCTGTAAAGCGCTTAGGGACGTCACGGAGTCGTGAAAGGTGATATATAAATACAACTTCTTTATTACTTTTGCATTCTTCCCCACCTGATTCTCTTGCACTCACTGAACGCAGACGAACAAAGACACTCGGGAAATTTATAAGGCTCCTACAGGTGGCCTTTGCAGCTTTGCATTACATACTATAAGTGTCCCACAAAACAATGAGCTTGGATGGTCCTGCGGTAACCTATTGATTTTAAAACAGGTCAGTGCCTCTGCTAGGATAGCAGAGAGAGGGATTTCAGTCGAATGAGCTAAGTCTTCATACTCTTAACACCTCACAGGGAAATTTGAGGGCCTTAGTTTTTCCGAGGGACTGACTAGTATTACTTAATTCCTTCGGAGGCCGACAGGCACTTAGTGAAGCATCTGGCCAGTGCTTTTATATTCCAGCGTTTTACAATTTAGGCGCCAAATGCAGGAAGGCCAGACGAGGGACTGGTTACGAGAGGATTAGCTGCCGTCTGGCGTCCCTCGGAGTAAATGGAGCAGTGTTTCCTTGCGGCCAGGGGCAGCCAAGCAGTGAGAGGCTTTTCTGAATTGCTTGAGTGTCTTTCGGTACTGGGTCTGAATGGGAGAAGGCTGATAGAATGGGCCTCTTCAACGCAGGGAGACTCGGAGCTGCAAATAGGTCTGCAGCTGCACTATATGAAAAAAGCAATTCATTACATTGAGTGGAAATGCTCACAGAATATTAGATCTGACGAAACAGTTACCAGGACCCCTGTCCCACTCAACGTTTTGGACAATGAATTAATGCCAACAATATCCACAGCAGGTGAAGGAGCCCCTGACTCGAGGGGTTTTAACTTTGATTTAATTCAACTCTTGGTTGCTTAGTCTTAACATAGCTTAGTCTATTGCATCGGAATGTAGGAACAGCAGTAGGCCATTCAGCCCCTTGAGTCTGTTCTGCCATTCAATTAGATCATGGTTAATCTGTACCTCAACTCCATTTCCCTTAATACCCCTTAATTCCCTACCCAACAAAAATCTATCCATCTCAGTTTTGAAATTTTCTATTGACCCCCCAGCCTCAACAGCTTTTTAGAGAGTTCCAGATTTCCACTCCCCTTCGTGTGAAGAAATGCTTCCTGACATCACCCCTAACCCTAATTTTAAGGTTATGCCCCCCTTGTTCTGGACTCCCCCACCAGAGGAATTTCTCTCTATCTACCCTATCATCTCCTTTAATCATCTTAAACACCTCAATTAGATCACCCCTTAATCTTCTATACTCGAGGGAATACAAGCCTAGTCTATGCAACCTGTCCTCATAATTTAACCTTTTTTAGGCCCTGCAGCGTGTTGGAAAGAGCTTGGGATAGCTCAGAATGCCTCAGATATTGTATTCTTATGACAGCAGTGTCAGGAAAGATCCGAGTTTCACTCCTGATCTGTACCGAGTCAGCTAATCTTGGCCAGGGCAGTCACAGGGTTACATAGTTAGCCTGAGCTATGTTGGTTGTGGGGAGAGTTGACCAGGAGAGCCCGCTCTTTATCTCCATCCTGGTGATCTATGCTTAATAATGTACACGTGCGGACTCTGGGTGGGTCTAGAATCAGACTCAGCTGTGATGCTCCCCACCCTTATAACCTGCTGACACTGGTGATCAAGGCTTATACAGAAATAATAGCCAGCTGGTGTGCAACATAAGAACAGGAGTAGGCCATTGAGCTCCAAGTGCCTGTTCCAACATTCTATTAGTTCATGGCTAACCTGTATCTCAACACCATTTAACCCATCTTTGCTCCATATTCCTTACCTAACAAAAATCCACGTGAGAAACAATGGAATTGTTCTTCAGCGTGGAGTTCAAAGTTTTTGGGAGAGAGGAGGAGAGGGAAGTTTTACATCGAGTTACATCAAAACATCAGCACAGACACAGGCAATTCGGCCCAACTGGTCAATGCCAGCGTTAATGCTCCACACGAGCTTCCTCCCTCCCTGCTTCATCTCACCCTATCAGGATATCCTTCTATTCCTTTCTCCCTCATGTGTTTATCTAGTTTCCCCTTACATATATCTATGCTATTTACCTCAACTATTCCTTGTGGCAGCAAGTTCCACATTCTTACCACTCTCTGGGTAAATAAGTTTCTCCTCAATTCTCTATTAGATTTATTAGTGATTATTTTATATTTATGACCCCTAGTTTTGGACGAGAAGGGAAAAAAAAAGAGGCCTTTCAGTAACCATGTAAAGTCACTTTAAGAGAGCCACTTTTATCAGGTTTGTTTTGTTCTGTACAATAAAAATGCCAGGCATCAGTCAAAAGAGCAACCAGCTCCCAGGCAATGAGATGGCGCTGCACCTCAGAACTCACCCAAGTGTAGAATCGCTGGCATGAACCAGTGTCCTAACCACCAGTGTTGCCCGTGGTCTCAAATTTTACCTCATTCCAGAACCAAGTCAATTGCAATACAAACGGATCTCTTCATCTCTGACATCTGCCGGGTGAAGTGAGGTTTGTACCTCCTCCAGCCCTGCAACCCTCCAAGATCTCTGCACTCCTCCAAATCTGGCCTCTTGCGCATCCCCCACTTCCTTCGCTCCAGCAATGGCGGCCGTGCCTTCAGCTGCCCAGGCCCTAAGCTCTGGAATTCCCTCCATAAACTTCTCCGCCTCTCTACCTCTCTCTCCTCCTTTAAGACATTCCTTAAAACCTACCTCTTTGACCATGCGTTTGGTCACCTGTCCTAATGTCTCCTACTTTGGCTCGGTGTCAATTTTGTCTGATTACATTGCTGTCAAGCGCCTTGGGACGTTTTACTACGTTAAAGGCGCTATATAAATGCAAGTTTTGTTGTTGTAGTAGGTGACCTGGCCCCTCTTGCACAGGGAGACAAGATTCCCAGAGATTTTCCTTCATACCAACATAGATCGTGGCCGCTCAACAACGCATTACCACCTTCCCCATGCCCCGTGTCACAGCTATGGTGGGTGCTCGAAATACACTTGTGGTGGCACGGGGCATCTGCCAGGAATATTTAAAATAGGGCACTTCTCTCTGACCTCAGGGTCAACAGCAGAGGTTTCATGAAAAAGAAAGAACGAACTTGCATATATATAGTGCCTTTCACAACCTCAGGACGTCCCAAAGTGCTTTACAACCAACAAAGTACTTTTGAAGAGTAGTCACTGTTGTAATGTAGGAAACGCAGCAGCCAGTTTGTGCACAGCAAGGTCCCACAAACAGCAAAGTGACAATGACTAGATAATCTGTTTTTTAGTAATGTTGGTTGGGGGACAAACATTGGCCCAGGACACCGGTGAGAACTCCGCTCCTCCTCTTTAAAATAGTGCCGTGGGATCCTTTATATCCACCTGAGAGGACAGACTAGGCCTCAGTTTCACATCTCATTCAAAAGAAGGCACCTCTAACAGTGCAGCACTCTCTCAGTACTGCACTGGAGTGTCAAACTAGATTTTGTGCTCAAGTCCCTTGAGTGGGACTAATGAACCCACGACCTTCTGTCTCAGAGGCGAGAGTGCTGACCACTGAACCAATGCTCAGAACAGCAGGTCTTGAAACAGCAGAACCAGACCTGTCTGTTGAAGGGGGCTGTCAAGGCGACACCGACCCTTTCTACCACTGCTCTGTCTCACACGTCAACTCTCAGTGAATTGCTGCCTCACAGCCTTCAGGCAGTCTATACTTTAACAACCGGTAATGGAGATATGGAGGGTGCCTTGCAGGAAACAGTGAGTTATGACGATTCCTTTCTGATTGGGTACCACACACTGGTTTCAAGCTCAACATCTGTTTCCAATGGAGCGTCTGGAACACTGCACCACATCCATCCTTTCTGCACGATACTGACTTATTAGCCAAGTGACATGCTTGGCTCAGCTATCACCTCTCGAGTCAGCAGGGTTGTGGGTTCAAGCCCTTCTCCTCGGCCGCCTGATCACTTCAATACAGTGCTGAGGGAGTGCTGCATCGTCAAAGGTGCCATCCTTCAATTGCAACATTAATCCAAGGCCCCGACTACCAGTTCCAGTGGCAGTAAAAAAGATCTCATGGCACTGTTGAAGAGGGATCAGCTCGTACTCCTGGTGTCCTGACCAATATTCCGCCCTCAACTAATACCACCCAAAACAGATTCGCTGGTCATTCATCTCATTGCTATTTGTGGGATCGCACTGTGTAAATTGACACAATTGTGTTTGCCAACAGCGACTACACTTTGAAAGCGATTCAATGGCTAGGGAACATTTGGGGTGTCCTGAGGATGTGATAAGGCGCTGTATAAATGCAAGCTCTCCAGAGACTTGAGCACAAAATCTAGGCCCACACTTCCAATGCAGTACTGAGGGAGTGCTGCACTGTTGCAGATGCCGTCTTTGAGATGAGACGATAAACCTGCTCTCAGGTGGATGTAAAAGATCCCATGACACTATTTCAAAAAAGAGTGGGGGAATTCTCACCAGTATCCTGGCCAATATTTATCCGCCAACCAATATCTCTGTGATCTGGTCATTATCACATTGCTGTTTTTGGGACCTTGCTGTGCGCAAATTGGCTGCTGCATTTCCTACATTACAACAGTGACTAAACTTCAAAAAGTACTTCATTGGCTGTAAAGCACTTTGCGACATCCTGAGGCTGTGAAAGGCGCCATATAAATGCAAGTTCCTTCTTTTCTTTCTATTAACATCACTTACATAAAATGAATACATCTCCTACCCGAGAATATATATTCTACTTCGTTCCAGCTCTTAAGGACCTACTACCCAGTTCTACTGCTGAGGTCAGCAGATTCCATTGTACATGTGGACATAGGAATCTGCACCCCTCCCCATTGTTGGGTGTCACAGGGCTGCGGGCATTAGCGGAATTATTGAGTTAGCATCTTTAGAAGAGAGGAGAAAAAAGGGGGGCAGAAAACCAAGGAGGGAGAACATGAGAGGGAAGCAATCTCCATACGAATTGGAGCCCTGGCCAGTAGGTGCAGATCCCCAATTCATATGGAAATTGCTTCCCTCTCATGTTCTCCCTCCTTGGTTTCCTGCCCCCCCTTTTTTTTCCTCTCTTCTTCTAAAGATGCTAACTCAATAATTCCGCTAATGCCCGCAGCCCTGTGACACCCAACAATGGGGAGGGGTGCAGATTCCCTCGGTGTAAAATCGTTAACCTCTTTATAATGATTGTCTTTCCGAGTTTTATACACGTAGCAAACACAGCAAATTTCCCCCCGACCCGTCCATTTTATGTAGCAATATATTGCAGAAGCCTGCCCAACCAATTATCCTTTTACTTTCCTGTGAGATTGGTGCATCATATGTGTATATAAAAAAACTTCGTCTCAACTTTTTCCATTATAAATTCCTATGTCCGCATGTACAATGGGATCTGCCTATGTAAACTTGTCACGCTGAAATTACACTCTCTTTAGTCAAGGTGCAGCAGCGCCACCACTGGCTGGAGGCTGTAATTACAGGGCGACAAGCTTACATAGGCAGTCTGAATTATAACTGTGGATGCAGAAATTTTTAATTAGAAATCTAAAAATGACGAATGCATGTCTTGAAAATGGTGGGCCTTCTTCTTGAACCACTGTTAGCGGTTTGATACAACTGAGTGGCTTGCTGGCCCACTTCAGAAGGAAGTTCCTTCAGAGGGCCTATTCTCTCTGGAATTTAGAAAAACGAGAGGGGATCTCATTGAAACATATAAGATTATTAGGGGGCTTGGCAGGGTAGATGCTGAGAGATTGTTTCCCCTGGCTAGAGAGTCTAGAACTAGGGGGCATAGTCGCAGGATAAGGGGTCGGCCATTCAAGATTGAGATGAGCAGGAATTTCTTCACGCAGAGGGTTGTGAATCTTTGGAATTCCCTATCCCAGAGGGCTGTGGATGCTCAGCCATTGAGTATATTCAAGGCTGAGATCGATAGATTTTTGGACTCTAGGGGAATCAAGGGAATCGGGCGGGAAAGTGGAGTTGAGGTCAAAGATCAGCCATGATTTGATTGAATGGTGGAGGAGGCTCGAGGGGCCGTATCGCCTAATCCTGCTCCTGTTCTTATGTAAGTTCAGAGTCAATCACTTTGGTGTGAGACTGGAGTCTTATATAGGCCCAGACTGGGCAAGCATTGCCGGTTTCCTTCCCTAAAAGGACATTAGTGAACCAGTTGGGTTTTTACAACAATTTGACAGTTTTTACAATCGTACTTCAGGAGATACGATCCTCCCCGTCCCCCATCCTGTGGTCCTCTCTGCGCTGCCCGCATCAGGTCTAACACCCAGACCCTGAACACCATAGTCTACCCGTGTGCTTCTAGGATCATAGAATCTTACAACACAGGAGGAGGCCATTCGGCCCATTATGCCTGTGCTGGCTCTATGAAAGAACTATCCAATTAGTCCCACTCCCCTGCCATTTCCCCATAGCCCAGGAATTTTCTCCCCTTCAAGTATTTATCCAATTCCTTTTTGAAAATTACTATTGAATCTGTTTCCACCGCCCTTTCAGACAGTGAATTCCAGATCATAACAACTCGCTGCATAAAAAAAATTCTCCTCATCTCCCCTCTGGCTCATTTGCCAATTATCTTAAATATGTGTGCTTTGGTTACTGACCCTCCTGCCAGTGGAAAGAATTTCACCTTATTTACTCTATCATACCCCCTCATTATTTTGAACACCTCTATTAAATCTCCCCTTAACCTTCTCTGCTCTAAGGAGAACCACCCCAGCTTATCTTGTCTCTCCACGGAACTGAAGTCCCTCGTCCCTGGTACCATTCTAGTAAATCTCCACTGCACCCTCTCCAAGGCCTTGACATCCTTCCTAAAATTATATGAATCCACACACAAGAAAGGAAAAGAGAAGCAGATAACCTTGGAAAACTCCAATTTACCTGTAGGATTTTCACGTGTAAGGTGAGAGAGGGTCTCTTAAGAAATTCCCCACTGACTGTACTGAACCCAATGTCATCCCTAAGAGATGCACATCAAAACCAGGGTCTTTTGCTCATGCGTGGAATTCCCCCAGCCCTCTGAGGGTTAAGGATGAAATAAAAGACCCAAAGGGCTTCCCGATCTCCTGCCATAGTCACTCAAGAATGTAGGTCATCGGTCCGAGGGCTTGTTTCTGCTTAAGATACAACAGTGCAAAGGAATTATGCAGCAGCGTATCGATCTGGTGCTGCATTTTCTATTGGGATGCTGTTAAACAAAGCTCGGGGGGGATGAAGTACAAGGCTCTTGGGCATAAGCAGAAGCACAGACTCAAAAGAAAATCCCCTCAGATGATCAATAAGCTCACTTAACAATCCTGCTAACCATGAAACAATATTCAAGGCCGTATGTTCAGCTTGTTCTTTAATCCCCAGTCTCCGCTTCATGAAGGCACAGGAACTGCAAGTAACTGTGGTACGAGTGCAACATTCCATTAGCAAAGTCAATATTCAATTAGCAACTCTGCCGCTCTATTCTAATGAGAGGAATTACTGTTATCCAAAATAAATACTGGTGGGATAAGAGGGAGCAGGTTAATTGATGTCCTAAAACTTATATTTCAGAACTGATATTTTGGCTACAAGAGCAGGTCAGAGGCTGGGTATTCTGTGGCGAGTGACTCACCTCCTGACTCCCCAAAGCATTTCCATCATCTACAAGGCACAAGTCAGGAGTGTGATGGAATATTCTCCACTTGCCTGGATGAGTGCAGCTCCAACAACACACAAGAAACTCGACACCATCCAGGACAAAGCAGCCCGCTTGATTAGCACCCCATCCACCACCCTAAACATTCACTCCCTTCACCACCAGTGCACCGTGGCTGCAGTGTGTATCATCTATAGGATGCACTGCAGCAACTCGCCAAGGCTTCTTCGACAGCACCTCCCAAACCTGCGACCTCTACCACCTAGAAGGACAAGGGCAGCAGGCACATGGGAACAACACCACCTGCACGTTCCCCTCCAAGTCACACACCATCTCAACCTGGAAATATATCGCCGTTCCTTCATCGTCGCTGGGTCAAAATCCTGGAACTCCCTTCCTAACAGCACTGTGGGAGAACCTTCACCACACGGACTGCAGCGGTTCAAGAAGGCAGCTCACCACCACCTTCTCAAGGGGCAATTAGGGATGGGAAATAAATGCTGGCCTTGCCAGTGATGCCCACATCCCATGAACGAATAAAAAAAAAATTGCAGAAAGAAAACTGAAGGCAATCCATAGAACGATAAAGTACAGAAGGAGGCCATTTGGCCCATTCCGGCTCTTTGAAAGAGTTATCCAATTAGTCCCTCTCCCCTGCTCTTTCCCCAGTTTATACTTTAAGAAAGGACTTGTATTCAGATAACACCTTGTCATATCATCAGTGCTTTATGTTCAATGAATTACTATTGAATCTGTTGTTATCTGGGTAAGTTTGGCAGCCAATTTGCACTCGGGAAGATCTCAGTTAGACTGGTGACATTGATTTTGGGCTATGTTTTCCAGGACACTGGAAGGACTCCCTGCTCTTCTGTATTCAGGCAGATTGGGTATTGGTTTAATGTCCTGTCTGAAAGGCAGCACCTGCAACAAGCCCTCAGCCCTCAGCAGTCAGCCTGGATTATGTGCTTGAGCCCTGGGGCCCGATATTAGGAGGGAGGCGGGTTGCCAGCGGGGGTTCGACTGGGCACGTGGGTAACCCGCCCAGTAAAATTGGTGGGTTCCCCACGCGATCGTAAGTAAATTGAAGCCACTCACCTTTGCTTCCGGGCTTCACGCTGGAAAGCTGTGCAGCGGGCGGACTGCGCACCTGCATCATTGGCTGTCAGCTGGAGGAGCCCTATTTAAAGGGGCAGTCCTCCACTGACTGATGCTGCAGAAAGGAGCCAAAATTACAGCATGGAGCAGCCCAGGGGGAAGGCTGCTCCCAGGTTTAATGATGCCTCACTCCAGGTCCTACTGGATGGGGTGAAAAGGAGGGGGAGAACAGAGATCTTCTCCCTGGCGGACGGGAAGAAGTGGCCTGCCTCTGCCACCACAAAGGCCTGGCACGAGGTGGCAGAGGAGGTCACCAGCACCACCAACATATCCGCACCTGCATACAGTACAGGAGGCACTTCAATGACTTAACCAGGTCAGCCGAAGTGAGTACACTTACTAATTCCCCTACACTCCGTCTGCCACATCTCACCGCCCCCACCCCACATCTCCTTCTGCACTGCCAACACTACTCTATCACATCACTCCTCACACCCACTCAAAGCTCATCCTCATCTTACCTGCACTTACTCACCTCGCCAGTACTCATCCCGCCACTACCACTCAACCCAATCCTCATACAATCTCATGGCTCTATCTCATACTCACCCTCTCGTGCATCTCTTTCACGGTCAGCCTCACTCAATCTGCCACTACCTGTGCTGCAGCCACAGGGCATGCATCACATATGTGCAGTAGGAAGCGTAAGGCAAACGTGTCGTGAACATGAAGGGGATGCACAAGGGTGTTTGAGGGTTTGTCATGGTTTTTACTTATATTTGATTTCTGATCAACTCACATTACATATTATATTGTCACCACTACTGCCACGTCATGGCCATTCTTGACTGGCTTGTGCAATAAGGCCCTTTCATGAGGTTCTCCATGAACACCCTTGATGCCACCCATTGGGTCACCCTACAGTGGGTGTATGTGTAGTTGAACGACTACTTTGTGCAGGTGCCTGTTGCGCAGCATTGTGTTGTGTAGCTCCACATGGCGGAGGTGGACGGCATGCCTGGCGAGGCTGGTGATGTTGCTCGTCCTCCAATGGAGTGATGAATGCAGCAATGGACCCCCCCCCCCCCCCCCCATCCTGACGGTGTGAGTGTGAGGGGGTCCACAAAGTAGATAAATGTGTTTGGACAGCAGAGTTTAGGGTATGATTTAATAATTTGGAGTGTGGAGACAACGGTGTGGCAGGCAAAACTTTGTCTGAGGTGACAGAGTGCCCTGCTGCAATGAATGAGGGTTTACCCTGCACCTGTTAAATGGACCTTTGCAGCTGCCACACGTCTATTTAAACAGAGAGTGTTTCCCCCAGCATGGGAAACATGCTCCGGGTAGTCCAAAATCCGAATCCTCCTAAAATCTCCAACTAATGAGGTCTGTAAACAACCTCCAAGTACCCAGATAATGATCTTACATAAGAACATAAGAAATAGGAGCAGGAGTAGGCCAATCGGCCCCTCGAGCCTGCTCCGCCATTCAATAAGATCATTGCTGATCTGATCCTAACCTCAAATCAAAATTCATGTCCAATTTCCTGCCCGCTCCCCGTAACCCCTAATTCCCTTTACTTCTAGGAAACTGTCTATTTCTGTTTTAAATTTATTCAATGATGTAGCTTCCACAGCTTCCTGGGGCAGCAAATTCCACAGACCTACCACCCTCTGAGTGAAGAAGTTTCTCCTCATCTCAGTTTTGAAAGAGCAGCCCCTTATTCTAAGATTATGCCCCCTAGTTCTAGTTTCACCCATCCTTGGGAACATCCTTACCGCATCCACCCGATCAAGCCCCTTCACAATCTTATATGTTTCAATAAGATTGCCTCTCAATCTTCTAAACTCCAATGAGTAGAGTCCCAATCTACTCAATCTCTCCTCATATGTCCGCCCCCTCACTCCCGGGATTAACCGAGTGAACCTTCTTTGTACTGCCTCGAGAGCAAGTATGTCTTTTCTTAAGTATGGACACCAAAACTGTATGCAGTATTCCAGGTGCGGTCTCACCAATACCTTATATAACTGCAGCAATACCTCCCTGTTTTTATATTCTATCCCCCGAGCAATAAAAGCCAACATTCCGTTGGCCTTCTTGATCACTTGCTGCACCTGCATACTAACTTTTTGATTTTCTTGCACTAGGACCCCCAGATCCCTTTGTGCTGCAGTACTTTCCAGTTTCTTGCCCCCTGTTTGTCCAGTGTTGGGATATTCTCAGTGTCCTCTACCGTAAAGACTGAAACAAAATATTTGTTCAGCATTTTTGCCATCTCCATGTTTCCTACCATTAATTTCCCGGTCTCAATAACTTGCTCTCTGATTTTTCCTGCCAAAGTGCATAACCTCACATTTTCCAATATCGTATTGCATCTGCCAAATCTCCGCCCACTCACCCAGCCTGTCTATATCCCCTTGTAGGTTTTTTATGTCCTCCTCACTCTCTACTTTCCCTCCCATCTTTGTATCATCTGCAAACTTTGATATGTTACACTCAGTCCCCTCCTCCAAATCATTAATGTAGATTGTAAAGAGTTGGGGACCCAGCACCGACCCCTGCGGAACACCACTGGCTACTGGTTGCCAGTCCGAGAATGAACCATTTATCCCAACTCTCTGCTTCCTGTTAGATAACCAATCCTCTACCCATGCCAGAATATTACCCCCAATCCAGTGATTCTTTATCTTGAGCAATAATATTTTATGTGGCACCTTGTCGAATGCCTTCTGGAAGTCTAAATACACTACGTCCACTGGTTCCCCTTTATCCACCCTGTACGTTATGTCCTCAAAGAACTCAAGCAAATTTGTCAGACATGACTTCCCCTTCGTAAAGCCATGCTGACTTTATCCTATTAAATTATGTTTATCCAAATGTTCCGCTACTGTCTCCTTAATAATAGACTCCAAAATTTTACCCACCACAGACGTTCGGCTAACTGGTCTATAATTTCCAGCCTTCTGCCTACTACCCTTTTTAAAGAAGGGTGTTACATTAGCAGTTTTCCAATCTGCCGGGACCTTTGCCGAGTCCAGAGAATTTTGGAAAATTATTACCAAAGCATCCACAATCCCTACTGCCACTTCCCTCAAGACCCTAGGATGTAAGCCATCAGGTCCAGGGGATTTATCCACCTTGAGTCCCATTAATTTACTGAGTACCAATTCCTTAGTGATTTTAATCGTATTTAGCTCCTCCCCCCAAAAGCCCCCTGTTTGTCCAGTGTTGGGATATTCTTAGTGTCCTCTACCGTAAAGACTGAAACAAAATATTTTTTCAGCATTTTGCCATCTCCATGTTTCCCACCATTAATTTCCCGGTCTCATCCTCTAAGGGACCTACGTTTGCCTTAGCCACCCTTTTTCTTTTTATATAACTGTCGAAACTCTTGCTATCTGTTTTTATATTTTTTGCTAATTTATTTTCATAATCTAACTTCCCTTTCTTAATCAATCCTTTCGTTACTTTTTGCTGTCTTTTGAAGACTTCCCAATCTTCTATCCTCCCACTAAGTTTGGCTACCTTATATGTCCTTGTTTTTAGTCAGATACTATCCTTAATTTCTTTACTTAGCCACAGATCTTAAGTGGGATCCCGCCAGCTTTGTTTGCCAATGGGAGCCCCACACGCAGGGGCTGCGCACACATGTCATTGGGGAACCCAGAAGTGGACAGGTTGGAGCAGGGCTCAGGAAATCCTCAATTTTAGTAGCCCCCCCCCCCACAAATGCACCCTCTCGGCCATCTGAAAACTGACCACCTTGGAGTGGGACTTCAACCCACAACCTTCTAACTCTGAGCCAAGAGTGCTTCCCACTGAGCCACATCTGATACTTAGCTTAATGAATCTTTTTAATACAAAAGTTTTGAGTGCTTTCGACACACTTTGCATACATAGAATCACCTAGAATGTGCAGCACAGAAACAGGCCATTCGGCCCAACTGGTCTGTGCCGGTGTTTATGCTCCACACGAGCCTCCTCCCTCCCTATTTCATCTAACCCTTCTATTCCTTTCTTCTTCATATATTTATCTGGCTTCCCCTTAAATGTATCCATGCTAGTTGCCTCAACCACTCCTTGTGGTAGTGAGTTCCACATTCTAACTACTCTCTGGGTAAAGATATTTTTCCTGAATTCCTTATTGGATTTATTAGTGACTATCTTATATTTATGGCCCCTAGTTCGGGTCACCCCTGCAAGTGGAAACATCTTCTCTATGTCCACCCTATCAAACCCTTCCATAATCTTAAAGGCCTCTATCAGGTCACCCTTCAGTCTTCTCTTTTCTAGAGAAAAGAGCCTCAGCCTGTTCAATCTTTTCTGATAGGTATAACCTCTCAGTTCTGGTATCATCCTAGTAAATCTTTTTTGCACCTTCTCCAGTGCCTCTACATCCTTTTTATAATATGGAGACCAGAACTGTTCACAGTACTCCACATGTGGTCTAACCAAGGTTCAATACAAGTTTAACATAACTTTTCTGCTTTTCAATTCTATCCCTTTAGAAATGAACCCCAGTGCTTGGTTTGCTTTTTTTAAAAAAAATGGCCTGATTAACCTGCGTCACTATTTTTAGTGATTTGTGTATCTGTACCCCCAGATTCCTCTGCTCCTCCACCCCATTTAGACTTTTATTTTCTAAGGAGTATGTGGCCTGCTTATTCTTCCTACCAAAATCTACTACCTCACACGTATCTATATTGAAATTCATTTGCCAATTACATGCCCATTCTCCAAGTTTCTTAGTATCTTCCTATATTTTGTCACAATCCTCCTCAGCATTACCTACACCTCCCAATTTGGTGTCGTCCGCAAATTTTGAAATTGTCCTTCCGATTCCCGAGTCCAAATTGTTTATGTAAATGGTGAACAACAGTGGTCCCAGCACCGATCCTTGTGGAACACCACTTCCCACCTTTTGCCAGTCTGGGTAACAACCTTTAACCCCTACTCTCTGTTTTCTGTTTTGTAGCCAGCTCTGCATAAAATGAAGAATAAAACACCAACAACTGGACAACCTTAATTAGAAAAAATACAGTAAACAAGAGAAAGAAATCCAGCTGTTTCCTGATGTTTTCCTGATGTTGAGACGACAAAAGGGAGCCAAGGCATCTGCCAGGCCAGAGAAACTCCCGACAACAATAATTAGCCACCAGCCGACCTCAGGGCCTATGTAAATCACTACCCCACAGGGACTACCCCAGTAGCCAACTTAAAGGGGCCAGGCTCCAGGTCAAGCACAGCTCCATCTTTGCAGCTGAACAAGACAAATGTGCCCCAGACCCAGAGGCCCATGAGCACAAGGAGATCAGACAAAGTGGAACCTTGCAGCACAGAAGGAGGCCATTTGACCCATCGTGCCTGTGCCGTCTCTTTTGAAAGAGCCATCCAATTAGTTCCCACTCCCCCGCTCTTTCGTGATGTAAGATTTCAATAGATTTCACAGTTTTTGCATCTACCTAGTACTTGCAGTAATGTTGGATATCTTATGCCCTGCCCAACAAAACATATCTACCTTCCCCAAAATCATATAGAATTTACAGCACAGAAACAGGCCATTTGGTCCAACTGGACTATGGTCAGACCCAACTGGTGTTTATGCTCCACACGAGCCTCCTCCCACCCCTCTTCATCTAATGCTATCAGCATATCCTTCTATTCCTTTCTCCTTCATGTATTTATCTAGGTTCCCTATAAAGGCATCTATGCTATTCACCTCAACCACTCCTTGTGGTCATGTGTTCCACATTCTCACCACTCTTTGCGTAAAGAAGTATCTCCTAGAGTCATAGAGTTATACAGCACGGATAGAGGCCCTTCGGCCCATCGTGTCCGCGCCGGCCATCAAGCCCTGTCTAATCTAATCCCATATTCCAGCATTTGGTCCGTAGCCTTGTATGCTATGGCATTTCAAGTGCTCATCCAAATGCTTCTTGAATGTTGTGAGGGTTCCTGCCTCCACAACCCTTTCAGGCAGTGAGTTCCAGACTCCAACCACCCTCTGGGTGAAAAAGTTCTTTCTCAAATCCCCTCTAAACCTCCCGCCTTTTACCTTGAATCTATGCCCCCTTGTTATAGAACCCTCAACGAAGGGAAAAAGCTCCTTAGTATCCATCCTATCTGTGCCCCTCATAATTTTGTACACCTCAATCATGTCCCCACTCAGCCTCCTCTGCTCCAAGGAAAACAAACCCAATCTTCCCAGTCTCTCATCATAGCTGAAGCGCTCCAGCCCTGGTAACATCCTGGTAAATCTCCTCTGCACCCTCTCCAAAGCGATCACATCCTTCCTGTAGTGTGGCGACCAGAACTGCACACAGTACTCCAGCTGTGGCCTAACCAGTGTTTTATACAGCTCCATCATAACCTCCTTGCTCTTATATTCTATGCCTCGGCTAATAAAGGCAAGTATCCCATATGCCTTCTTTACCACCTTATCTACCTGTTCCGCCGCCTTCAGGGATCTGTGAACTTGCACACCAAGATCCCTCTGACCCTCTGTCTTGCCTAGGGTCCTCCCATTCATTGTGTATTCCCTTGCCTTGTTAGTCCCTCCAAAGTGCATCACCTCGCACTTTTCCGGGTTAAATTCCATTTGCCACTGTTCCGCCCATCTGACCAACCCATCTATATCGTCCTGCAGACTGAGGCTATCCTCCTCGCTATTTACCACCCTACCAATTTTTGTATCATCAGCGAACTTACTGATCATACCTTTTACATTCATATCCAAGTCGTTAATGTCGACCACAAACAGCAAGGGACCCAGCACCGATCCCTGTGGTACCCCACTGGCCACAGGCTTCCAGTCACAAAAACAACCTTCGACCATCACCCTCTGCCTTCTGCCACTAAGCCAGTTTTGTATCGAAAGTGCCAAGGCACCCTGGATTCCATGGGCTCGTACCTTCTTGACCAGTCTCCTGTGGGGGACTTTATCGAAGGCCTTACTGAAATCCATGTATACCACATCCACTGCGTTACCCTCATCCACACGCCTAGTCACCCCCTCAAAAAATTCAATCAAAGAAGTAAAGAAGTTTCCCCTGAATTGCCCAGCAGGGTAGCTTTGAAAACAAAACTATAATTGACAAAGACCCTATTTTTACAGTAGGAGTTTCAGACGCACATGTTAAGCGCCTTTCGTTGGGGATTCCACAGCCCCTTAGAAGGGGAAAAGGCCCCGCCTCCCGCAGTGACATCAGAAGGAGCAGTTCCCGCGTTCCCTGGCCCTTGGCATTAACGGCCTGCCGTGGCAGTCCTTGGGGGAGGGGTGGGTGGATGGGGGGGGGGGGGTCCAGGCAGGGGTTATAACCTGGACCTCCCCCCTCCCCCCCCCGCCACCCACTCCCCCAAAACAAAAGCGCAATCCATAATAAATAAAAAATTAACTGCAACCCACTTACAAAAAAGGAGCCACTTGGAGCAGTTTTTAAACTTCCATCTGGGGTGAAGATAACCATGATTCTCCCTCCCCCTCACTCAGAACTGTGTCGGCATTGCCAGCTTCACCGCCATTGGCAGGTCAGGTGCCCACGATGTGGGTGCCTGCCAATACTGAGTTAAATAGGAAATCTCTCCGGCCATGGAAAATCCGCTGGAGTCAGGGGTCACGTGACTGCTGGATGGCCTGATCTGGCGTTAAGTGGCAGGATCCTGGGCCTGTGCTTTTATAGGGCCCCTTTCTTTAACCTTACACACATGGAGGAAGGTCGGCCCCCTTTAAATTTAGTAGGCCCAAACACCTCCCGTCACTCATTACCAATGCAAAGGCTTTGGTCTTGCTCATTTTCCTTCTGAAATATTTCATTGCTCTCAGAAAGACTTTGGCAGTGTTTCGACTTGTAATTATGTCATAATTATATACTGTGGGCTGGCTGGAACCTGACCCAAAAAAAAAACCTGGCATATTAACAACCAGTGTCTCGTAACAAAATCGAGTCTGGAAGGAGCTTAAACCAGAAAAAGATGTGGAGCTGCTGTCTCCAGACACTATTACCAGCCAGAGTCGTTCAAACACAAGAGTCACCGGCAGCTGCCAGTCCCAGTCCCCAACTAAAAAGACTACCAGCCTCACAACACAAGGGAGGCTCGAGAGGAAAGGAGACCGGCTGTAAGTCTACTTAAATGTGCAGTATAAACACTTCTATGAAGGAGACAAGTAAAAACAAGCTGCTTTTGTTCACCAAGAAACGGAGCTCCCCAAAAGAGGGAGACAGGGCAAAGTTACGTTAAAATAATGCTGGCTTGTTCTACAAACAATTCTAATCACGATTTTTTCGCAATAATGGAACTCAAACCATTTAAAGTGAGGCCTTTACTAAACGACAACCTGTGAACTACGCGGTACCAGCGTGTATCTTGAACCCGAGGTTTCAGACACCTTCCGTGAACCCCCCCCAACCTCACACCCCCTTGCAGCCTTGCTGCTGTCTTGAGAGCTGCTCTCAAGAGATCTTGAAACATTTGCCTGAGGAAGGAGAAAATCTCCGAAAGCTTGTGAATTTAAAATAAAATTGCTGGACTATAACTTGGTGTTGTAAAATTGTTTACAATTGAGAGCTGCTGTGAGGGTGCCCTGGAGGGATTTGCAGTCTCCCAGTCTCCTTCCTTCAGCTTGGTCTTCCTCATGACAAGCTCGGACGCAGAAGGGAGAAAAAACAGACCAGTTATTTCATCAGCCGTTCAGCTGAGCCCGTCGATCCCTGTGTGGAAGTTGTGGAAAGTGGGTGGGCTGAGAGTTGCTCTGGTGGGGACTGATCGATGAAAATAAAAAGGCAGGCTCCTTGGGCCCACTGGCCTTTTCCCCATTTCGAACATGCGCTCCGTTTCCTAGGTCTACATTTACACTACAAGAAAGAACGAACTTGCATTTATATAGCGCCTTGCATGACCTCAGGATGTGCCAAAGCGTCTCACAGCCAATTAAATACTTTTGAAGGGTAGTCGCTGTTGTAACGTAGGAAAAACATGGCAGCCAATTTGTGCAGGTTTCACACACAATGATGAATGGGAGGAGGGAGGCACACACACGTATCATAGTCTACAGAATGACTACGGTGTCACAGAAAAAATGTTATTAATGTGATGCAACTAATCGACAATGCAAGAAGATTTCCCTTTGCTCTAGCACAAAATTTCCCAGACCATCTTTAGGAAAGGAAATTATCACCATCAGACCCTTACTCGCTTAAGGATGATGATGTCACCAAATCTATCCCAGCCTCTGCAGAAATGGAAAATAAATAATAAAGACTTAATTTCAGCTCCTCCCTCCATATTCAAACTACAGTTGGGTGTATTCAATACCTCTTATACCTAACTCATAGAATCAAACAGATATTATACAGAAATCATTCTTATGCTCATCAAACCCGAGTTGTCCAACATTCTGGGATAAAACACAGATCATATCAAACACTTACGATGTTACTGTGCAGCGGTCAAATTCTCTGCTCCCCCTCCCCCAACCTGGCATTAATCTAAGCTGACACTCCCAGTGCAGTACTGAGGGAGCGCTGCACTGTTGCAGGTGCCGTCTTTCGGATGAGATGTTAAACCGAGGCCCCGTCTGCCCTCTCAGGCAGATGTAAAAAATCCCGCAGCACTATTCGAAGAGGAGCAGGGGAGTTCTCCCCCAGTGTCTTGACCAACATTACATAAATAATTCATTGCCTGTGAAGCGCCTTGGGATATCCTGAACTCGTGAAAGGTGAGATATAAATGCAAGTTGCAAGGGATATCAGTCACCTCCTCTCAGGACTGGGACATTGGAGAGTCATTCCAGCAGTGTCATCCCTGGTATGTCGCACAGTGGTGAAGTTCAGAAGTGGCTCCTTACCTGAAGTGAGGGACTGGGTGACTGCTCACCTGCAGATATGGAGCTGTACATGGTACAGGTTATGGGGTAACAGGAGAAAGTAATGTATGAAATGGACAAGATTTAAATCCCTTTAAGGCCTCGCCTCTCCCTATCTTTGTAACTCCTCCAGCCCTACAACACCCCTGCCAGAACTCTCAGTTCCTCCAAATCTGGTCTCTTCTGCATCCCTTCCTCTCTCTGCCTCATCATTGTTGGCTGTACCTTCAGCCGTCTAGACCTATGCTCTGGAATTCCCTCCCTAGCCCTCCCGGCCTCTTCACCTCCCTCTCCACCTATAAGACCCGCCTTAAAACCCACCTCTTTGACCAAGCTTTTGGCCACCCCTCCTAAAATCTCCTTTGGTTCATGCGTCCATTTTTTGATTATGCCTCCGTGAAGCGCTTTTCTACATTAACAACAACAACTTGCATTTATATAGCGCCTTTAACGTAGTAAAATGACCCAAGGCGCTTATAGACCCCCTTTACAAACGAATACTGCACTTGTGGCAGAGTCTTATCCGGTTCACCTCTGCGTTCAGGGAAAGGGAAAAAAGGAACAAGACTGGGCGAATGAAGAGTGCCCGACATTTACTGATGAATATTAACTCCTGTCCACAAGGGGCAATGGTCCGTTCACTCACTGGATGAAAAATTCAAAACATCGAGTATTCTGTTTGATGCCACAAATCTGAGAAATCAGAGTTAAAAATTATATCATCAGAAAAAAAACTATTTGTTTTTTTTCTCTCGTTTTCAAACTGAAGCTCTATCCGTGCAGCACAAAGGATCCTTTCACAAGTCTCCAGAAGAATGAGGGTTTTTGTACGACTCTTGAGGCCTTGAAGCAGCTGAAGATATGAACCATTTAGTGCGGGGCAGTTTGGGCCATTGAGTCGGGGAGGGTTAGATCATCATGGCGAACCTTTGACTGGGCTTGGGAGGGGATGGAGAGACGATAAGGGACTGGCCTGTGCAGGACAAGAGACAGAAGGCTAGAAGTTGGTGCTTCTCAGTGGCCTAAATCTCAATATATCTCTGCTATTTTTAATGCGGGTATTTCAAACAAACAGATTAAAATAGCAGAAGAAAGAAAGACTTGCAATTTATATAGCGTCTTTCATGACCTCAGGACTTCCCAGAATGTTTACAAACAATGATGTACTTTTTCGTCACTGTTGTAATGTAGGAAATTCAGCAGCCAATTTGCACACAGCAAGTCCCACAAACAGCATTGTGATAATGCCCTGCCCTTCTTTGAAATGGTGCCGTGGGATCTTTTACTTCCACCTGAGAAGGAAGACGGGGCCTCGGTTTAACGTCTCATCCAAAAGACGGTACCTCTGGCAGTGCAGCACTCCCTCCCTCACTACCGCCCTGGAGTTTTGACCGAAATGTTGTGCTTAAGTCCCTTTACTGCTGAAAGGCTCAGAGGAAAATGAAAGAAAAAGACTTGCATTTATATAGCGCCTTTCATGACCTCAGGACGTCCCAAAGCGCTTTACAGCCAATGGAGTACTTTTGAAGTGTAGTCACTGTTGTCGTGTAGGAAATTCGGCAACCAAATTGTGCACAGCAAGATCCCACAAACAGCAATGGGATAATGACCAGATAATCTGTTTTAGCGATGTTGGTTGAGGGATAAATATTGACCCAGTAAGATGTCCTCCACTCTAAACAGTAGAAGACCATTGGTTCATCTGCCCTATGCTTCCAAACATCCCATCAGTTTCCTTACTGCACAGCCTTGTATCCCCTTTCCTAATAGAATTCATCCAGTCCTTTTATAGAACCTGCCATGGTTTTCTGTTCCACCCTTGCTGGTAATCTGTTCTGCAATTCTATCACCCACTTATTAAAAAGCATTGTCTACATTTCTTATTTTCCCTTGACATCCTCACCTTTAAACCATCCCCTAGTCCTTGAATCCAATGCGCAACTGAAGAACTTTCCTGATTTAAATTCTTCATATCCGTGAAATCATAAATCTCTCCATCAAGGGCCCAATCATCTTCCTCTTCTCCAGAGAGTAAATTCCAGGGTACACAATCTTATCTCCATAACCCAGCCCTCTAAGTTCAGGAATCAGCCTCATCATCTCCTCTGGATTCCCTCCAATAATTCTTTCCTGCAATACAGACCAAAATTGAACACAATACTCTAGATGGGCTCTCACCAAGGCCAGTTCCAACATCAACATCACCTCCTTAGTCACACCCCCTCGCCATACATCCCAACATGTTATGTGCCCTTCACTGCCTGCACACATTTAAAGCAATGATTTGAACGACTGGCCCATCAAAACCCCCAGCTCCCTTTCCTGATCTGCTACCTCAACCATGTCGCCATTTTATATGTAATCCACATTCTCGCTTCTCCTACCTAATCTCATAATTTTGCACTTATCCATGTTGAACTGTATCTGCCACCTCTCCGCCCATTGAATTAGCCTGTCCAGATCCCTTTGGATTATCGCACATTGGTTAGCGTCATTGACCACTGCATCATTTTGGTGTCAACTTACTTTACAGTAAGTTGCGCAACTTGGACACCATCCCATTCTCTGAGTACTGAACATGTCCTACGGTATTTCTGTCTGCTACTTTTATCGATTAACACTTCCACTAAAATAGCAGACAGAGGAATGTCATATGGATGTGTTAAGCATTCGGTTAGCTGTGTACATCCAATAATTTTTAGGCTTTGTTGTTTTAAGTGGATGTAATATTTAACTTGAGAGACTGCGGCCGTTTAAAAGTTCCCACAAATAACAGTTCATTTGGTTTACAGTCTAAAGTTTAGGCGAGGAGCAAAAAAACCCAAAGAACTTACATTTATATAGCGCCTTTCACGGCCTCAGGACGTCCAAAAATACTTTACAGCCAATGATGTACTTCTAAAGTGTGGTCACTGTTGTAATGTAAGAAACGAGGCAGCCAATTTGTACACAGCAAGGTCCCACAAAGAGCAATGTGGTAATGACCAGATAACCTGTTTTTAGGTGTTGGTTGAGGGATAAATATTGGCCCAGGACACTGGGGAGAACTCCCCTGCTCTTCTTCAATTAGTCGCCATAAAATCTTTTCTGTCTACCTGAGAGGGCAGACGGGGCCTCAGTTTAATGTCTCATCCGAAAGTCAGCACCTCTGAGAGTGCAGCAATCCCTCGGTACTGCACCGGGAGTGTCAGTCTGGATTAAGTGCTCAAGCCTCTGGAGTGGGACTTGAACCCACAACCTACTGACTCAGAGATGAGAGTGATACCCACTGAGTCACGGCTGACACCACACATCAAGGTTATGCACTTGTCCAGTAAAACAGCCAATGGAATTTTGAGAGGCTGCAGAAGAGATTTACTAGAATGGTACCCAGATGAAAGACTTCAGTTATGTGGAGAGACTGAAGAATGTGGGTTTGTTCTCCTTAGAGCAGAGAAGATTAAAGGGAGATTTAACAGAGGTGTTCAAAAGAGTGTAAATAGAAAGGATATTATTAAACTAGAAAGAGTGCAGAAAAGATTCACTAGGATGCTACCGGGACTTGATGGTTTGACATATAGGGAGAGGTTAGATAGACTGGGGCTTTTTTCCCTGGAGAGTAGGAGGTTAAGGGGTGATCTTATAGAAGTCTATAAAATAATGAGGGGCATAGATAAGGTAGATAGTCAAAATCTTTTCCCAAAGGTAGGGGAGTCTCTAACGAGGGGACATAGATTTAAGGTGAGAGGGGAGAGATACAAAAGGGTCCAGAGGGGCAATTTTTTCACTCAAAGGGTGGTGAGTGTCTGGAACGAGCTGCCAGAGGCAGTAGTAGAGGTGGGTACAATTTTGTCTTTTAAAAAGCATTTGGACAGTTACATGGGTAAGATGGGTATAGAGGGATATGGGCCAAGTGCAGGCAATTGGGACTAGCTTAGTGGTATAAACTGGGCGACATGGACATGTTGGGCCGAAGGGCCTGTTTCCATGTTGTAACTTCTATGATTTAAGGTAAATGGCAAAAGAACCAGAGGGGGAGATGAGGAGAATTCTTTACGCAGCGAGTTGTAATAATCTGGAATGCGCTGCTTGAAAGGGCAGTGAAAGCACATTCAATGATAACGCTCAAAAGGGAATTGGATAAATACTTGAAGGAGAAAAATTTGCAGGGCTATGGGGAAAGAGCATGGGAATGGGACTAATTGGAAAGCTCTTTCAAAGAGCCGGCACGGGCACAATGGGCCGAACGGCCTCCTCCTGTGCTGTATTATATGTTTCTAGGCTTACTTCAGTGCAAAGGAAAACTGAAGCAGGTGCATCGTTCTCCACAGTGTGCCAATGTACAATTGGCACAAATTAGGCCCAGTCTGTTCGGAGAGGCGAGACTGCCTGAAATAAATCCCCCAAGCAAGCAAGCAGACACCTCTAAAGTATTTACTGAACTGTGCCTGTGCGGCCCTGAATCCAGGCCAGTGTCCCCAGGAGTAGAGTGCAGACATCTTTACCTTGCTTTGTGCCCTGTAGCAGCGTTTAACAGTTCAACCAAATAGCAGAAACAAAACGTTAGGACTTAGCTTTACCGGTTCATCGGCTTTCACTAGGTAGAGCTTTTCAGTGAATGCGATGTGCTGAGGGGGGATTAAAGGGAGCAACTTAGAAAATGTAATTATCTCCCCGCTCTACGTAATGTGGGAGCTGGCCTTTCTGTCGCTGATTCAAACACTGCGTAGCCGCAGGTCATGTATCCCGCAGTTACTCTCTGCTCCGAGACCTCGGCCGTACGACCAGCACATTCTTCAAGGCGGAGCAAGTGAATTACATAGGACGTACAGCACAGAAACAAGCCATTCAGCCCAACAGGTCCATGCCGGTGTTTATGCTCCACACGAGTCTCCTCCCTCCCGACTTCATCTCACCCTATTCCTTTCTCCCTCATGTGCTTATCTAGCTTCCCCTTCAGATCTGCCATGATCTATTAGAATGGCGAAACAGGCTTGAGGGGCTGAATGGCCTTCACCTCTTCCTATATTCCCTTCAATGCGTCTATGCTATTCGCCTCAACTACTCCTTGTGGTAGTGAGTTCCACATTCTAACCACTCTCTGGGTAAAGAAGTTCCTGCTGAATTCCCTATTGGATTTATTAGTGACTTTCTTATATTTATGGCCCCTAGTTTTGGACTCCCGACAAATGGAAACATCTTCTCTACGCCTACTCTATCAAACCCCTCCATAATTTTAAAGGCCATTACCAGGTCAGCCCTTAACCTTGTCTTTTCTACAGTGAAGAGCCCCACTCTGTTCAATCTTTCCTGATAGGTATAACCTCTCAGTACTGGTATCATCCTAGTAAATCTTTTTTGAACCTTCTCCAGTGCCTTTACATCCTTTCTATAATATGAAGACCAGAACTGTTCACAATACTCCAAAGTGTGGTCTAACCAAGGTCCCATACAAGTTTAACATAACTTCTCTGCTTTTCAACTCTACCCCTCCAGAAATGAACCCCAGTGCTTTGCATTTTTTATGGCCATGTTAACCCACGTTGCTATTTTTAATGATTTGTGAATCTGTACCCCCAGATCCCTTTGTCCCTCTACTCCATTTACAGCCTGTTCAATCTGTCCCGATAGGTTGCCTTGTAAATCATTTTTCCACCTTTTCCAGTGCCTCTACATCTTATAAAACTACAGCGACTATGCTTCAAAATAACTCATTGGCTGTGAAACGCTATTGGAGGTCCCGAGGAAATGCCCATTCTTTCTCGAAGTGTCAGAGAATTGGGAAAAACAGGGAGAATGCACACAATACATTTAAGAAAGTGACGGGGGGGGGGGGGAGGGGTGGAATTAAATAAAAAGGTTAATTTGTCTCCGGTACATCAAAAGAAAACAACTCCTGCAATTCCAGGTGCTTTGTTTAAGAGTATGAAAGACAAGAGTCGAGACTTAGAGAGGCCGGTTTTAGTGCTTTCAGCCTTGTTAGCCTTTAGCACAATGGCAGCAGGCTGACAGATTAACTCGCCATTAAGAACTTACACAGCAATGTCACTCAAGTTCGCATTCATGCCCACGGTTAGGAACAGCGACTGTATAAACACTGAAGGAAAGAGTAAGTGAAGCCACCAAACCAAACCCACTTCACTGGGATCGTCTGCAGGAGCACCAGACACCAGAGAGCATCACGGGAGCAAATTCTCTAGGACTTCTAAGGGAAGAAATTTTTAAAAAACACATACACACAGAGGGCTTTTTGAAAGCCTGGGCTGGCAGGCAGGAAAGGGTTTGCTGACATCCGATTCTGTCAGATAAAGGTCGGCAAGCGGATGAAAGCACCATTACCCACTTCTCCATCGCACGGAAATGAATGGAATGGGTCCATGTACACATTCCACTCACCATTCTCTGGGACTCGCTGGTGCCTATTTGTCCGGGAATATTCGGATTTAGTTACCGTGCAAACCAAAATAACTGCTTGCCTTTCTGAACCTGATCCATGCGAGCTGTCGGGACATATAATGAGAAGGGGTTTTGTTTTTAAGGCCCTTGTCAAATCAATTCTTCGACGAATTTAAAAGAAAAACCCTTTGTGGATTATTGCCAGAGGCTTTTAAAGAGTCGCAAGACAGAAATGACCGAATTCACACAAAAAAAGAGATAACATTCACCGTATCATTTCTGTCTGGTTACAACACTGGGCGATATTCATTTAACTCTGTGCACTCGCAGTAACTGGGCCTTCACACATCGAACGGCCAAATAAAGGACCCCCTTTCTACGAAAGAATTGTGAAGCTTTGTCTCCAGAAATGAAAGTGATTTTTATCTCCTCTCCCACCTTCCCCCCCCCAACCTCCCACTCTCCCACCTTCCCCCCCACTCTCCCACCTTCCTCCCCCCCACCTTCCTCCCCCCCAACTCTCCCCCCCCAACTCTCCCACCATCCCCCCAACTCTCCAACCTTTCCCCCCCCCCCCTTCCTCCCCCCCACTCTCCCACCTTCCTCCCAACAAACACAACAGGCCTAACCTCAGACCTAATTTCATGGCCAGAGTGACTTCTTCAGCCACTGACTGATTGATCAGTCTCTAACCAGGGGCTTTATTCATTTAACAACAACAACAACAACAACGTGCATTTATATAGTGCCTTTAACGTAGTAAAACGTCCCAAGGTGCTTCACAGGAGCGTTTATCAAACATAATTTGACATCGAGCCACATAAGGAGACATTTAAGGCAGGTGAAATAGGTTTTAAGGGGCATCTTAAAGGAGGAGAGGAAGAGAGGCGGAGAGGTTTAGGGAGCTTAGGACCTAGGCAGCTGAAGGCTAGCACTCAGTGTAATTATCTTTGATCTACCACGTTTGTTGTGATCTCATCTTCAGGTTACACCCCGACTGTTACCAGGAGTTCAAACTCCGTCAACAGCTTACACCTTATGTAACAAATGTTCCAAAGAGCTGGGTTTCGAGGATGATTTTAAAAGTGGGGGGAGAGGTGGCAGGACTCAGGGGTTTTATTATTCATTCTCGGGACGTGAGCGTCACTGGCAAGGCCGGCATTTATTGCCCATCCCTAGGTGCCCTGAACAGCTTCTTCTTAAGCTGCTGCGGTACCTGTTTGTAGCAGTTGGACACAACGAAGAGGCTTGTTAGGCCACTCATAGGGCAGTCTGAAGGATGTCAAGGCCTTGGAGAGGGTACAGATGAAATTTACTAGAATGTCTCCAGAATGAGGGACTTCAGGTATGTGGAGAGACCGGAGAAGCTGGGGTTGTTCTCCTTAGCGCAGATTTGATAGAATCATAGAAAGGTTACAGCATGGAAGGAGGCCATTCGGCCCATCGAGACCGCACCGGCTCTATGCAAGAGCAATCCAGCTAGTCCCACTCCCCCGCTCTATCTCCGTAACCCTGCAAATTTTTTCCTTTCAAGTACTTATCCAGTTTCCTTTTGAAGGCCATGATTGAATCTGCCTCCACCACCCCCTCAGGCTGTTCATTCCAGATCCTAACCACTCGTTGTGTAAAAAAGTTTTTCCTCATGTCACCTTTGGTTCTTTTGCCAATCACCTTAAATCTATGTCCTCTAGTTCTTGACCCTTCTGCCAATGGGAACAGTTTCTCTCTATCTACTCTGTCTAGACCCTTCATGATTTTGAATACCTCTATCAAATCTCCTCGCAACCGTTTCTGTTCCAAAGAGAAAAACCCCAGCTTCTCCAGTCTATCCATGTAACTAAAGCCCCTCATCCCTGGAATCATTCTAGTAAATCTCTTCTGCACCCTCTCTGAGGCCTTCACATCTTTCCTAAAGTGCGGTGCCCAGAACTGGGCACAAAACTCCAGTTGTGGCCGAACCAGTGTTTTATAAAGGTTCATCATGACTTCCATACTCTTGTACTCTCTATAAAGCCCAGGATCCCATATGCTTTTTTAACCGCTTTCTCAACTTGCCTGCACCTTCAATGATTTGTGCACATATACCCTCAGACCTCTCTGTTCCTGTACCCCTTTTAGAGTTGTACCCTCTAGTTTAGAGGTGTTCAAAATCATGAAGGGTTTTGATAGAGTAGTTAGGGAGAAACTCTTTCCAGTGGCAGAAGGGTCGGTAACCAGAGGACACAGATTTAAGGTGAGTGCTTGGCACTGAGTTCCAATTCTGGCAAATTGCTTCAAGAACACTTAGGCCTTTAGTGTGTTAAATGTGTTTGGGACAACCTTAACCTGTCAGTGGATGCTGGTCATTAAAGTCCTTCAGATTCTCTTGCTGGGGATTAATTTCATACACATGTTATACTGTTGACTGCTGACATGCAGTCTTTTTCACAAGGACAATACCAGAACTGAGAGGTTATATCTATCAGGAAGGACTGAACAGGCTGGGGCTCTTTTCTCTCGAAAAGAGAAGACTGAGGGGTGTCCTGATAGAGGTCTTTAAAATTATGAAGGGGTTCAATAAGGTAGACGTAGAGGAGATGTTTCCACTTGTGGGGGAGACCAGAATTAGAATCATAGAAAGGTTACAGCACGGAAGGAGGCCATTCGGCCCATCGAGTCTGCGCCGGCTCTATGCAAGAACAATCCAGCTAGTCCCACTCCCCTACCCTATCCCCATAGCCCTGCAAATTAGGGGCCATAAATATAAGATAGTCACTGTTAGTAACAGTGGTGGTAATTAAGAAAGGTCTCGGGCGGGCTGTACCTTTTCCTTTGCTTTTCTCTTCTCCGTTCTAATTGCTTGAAGCCAGCTCGGAGGAAAAGACTTGCATTTATACAGCATCTCTCAGAACTGAGCGGTTATACCTATCAGGAAAGGCTGAACAGGCTGAGGGGTGACCTGATAGAGGTCTTTAAGATTATGAAAGGGTTTGATAGGGTAGACATAGAGAAGATGTTTCCACTTGTGGGGGAGTCCAAAACTAATGGCCATAAATATAAGATAGTCACTAATAAATCCAATAAGGAATTCAGGAGAAACCTCTTTACTCAGAGAGTTTGGAGAATGTGGAACTTGCTACCACAAGCGGTAATGGTGGCAAATAGCATTGACGCATTTAAGGGGAAATGAGATAATTAGATGAGGGAGAAAGGATTAGAAGGACATGTTAATAGGGTTAGATGAAGTACGGTGGGAGGAGGCTTGTGTGGAGCATAAACACCAACATAGACCTGTTGGGCTGAATGGCCTGTTTGCGTGCTGTAAATTCTATGCAAAAAAAAGTAATTGGCAAAGGAACCAAAAGGGAAATGAGGAGAATTTTTTTACGCAGCGAGTTGTTATGATCCGGAATGCGGTGCCTGAAAGGGCGGTGGAAACAGATTCAATAGTAACTTTCAAAAGGGAATTGGATAAATACTTGAAGGGGAAAAATTTGCAGGGCTACGGGGAAAGAGCGGGGGAATGGGACTAATTGGATAGCTCTCTCAAAGAGCTGGCACAGGCACGATGGGCCGAATGGCCACCTTCTGTGTTGTATGGTTGGATTATATTATATTGATTGTATAATATTATTGTTTACTGCGAGTCTCATTTGCTCCCTAATTAGTCAGTTAGTGTAAAACCATTCATCATAGAATCATACAGCACAGAAAGAGGCCATTCAGCCCATCGTTCCTTCACCGGCTCTTTGAAAGAGCTATCCAACTAGTCCCCCTGCCCCTTCCCCATCGCCCTGCAAATTTTTACCCTTCAAATATTTATCCAATTCCTTTTTGAAAGTTACTATTGAATCTGCTTCCACCGCCCTTTCAGGCAGTGCATTCCGGATCATAACAACTCGCTGCGTAAAAAAATTCTCCTCATTTCCCTTTTGGTTCCTTTGCCAATTACCTTAAACGTTACCATGTTGTGTACAAGTCAAGTGAGAATTAAACTTTTTCTGGCCATCCTCACCACAATACAAGTGAACCCTCTCCTCCAAATGTCACCCTATTCTTACACAGCATCATAGCTGGGAAAGGAAGGCTTAATAAACACGATGGATTGAAAGACATGTAAAAAAATCTGAGACAGGAGATAGCTCGGATATCACAAAATATCATTAAATTAGAGCCCAGAAGGCAAAGAGGCAAATAATGGAAAGTAGCCAATCGTTTCTGACCTAGGTTTCACACTCCAGGTAAATGCGGGGGCTTCAGTTTGTCTGTAAAGCAGGAAGTCGAACAGTTGAGCCTTATTTACCAACGTCACGTAATCTTACCTGTCAAATCTGTTATTTCCCCTCCAACTGCAGAGATCCCAGTTCACAAGCAACATGACAATGACCTGTCACTGGTTCAGATGGCAGCTCTCTCTGTACAAAGAACACTGGAGTCGCACATTCAGAGGGCTCATTAAATGCGAGGAACAGGTAGGAGGTCCTGTCTATTCGATTCAAATGTGCTGCCAAGCCCTTTCGCTTATGTGGGGCCTTCAATTATCGTGGCCTTGTTTTGCCCTGAAGCTCGTATTTTTTGATATTATGATATATTTGCTGCAGTAGGCCCGAGGCCTCCACTTGTGGCAAAATATGCTGAAAATCGGCCCTTAAAATGGAAGATGCTGGGCCAGTCTCGATCTCTGACCTTTGACTCTCTCACCTGTTGTTAGTAATCCCAACTGTGCTGGGCCGAATGGCCTGTTTCTGTGATGTAAATTCTATGTAATATGTAACCCTGCCCTTAATAATAATTACTGTTCGAAACAAAATACCAGCGTGGATCTCTTATTTATTCCTTGCCGCCCTTCGCTCTTAAAGGTGTTGGTCACTGGGGGTACGGTTCCGTGAGTAGCGGTGACTCACCCGAGCGGCCATTACTCTCACATGACAGCGAGAGGTGGCTATTCAACTGCAGGAGGCATCGTGGGCAAATCAACCCTGTCTTCACCTCACATCCGTATATTGCTATCCGGGTTCGTTGATTCGCGATGAGGAAAGGGAACCCCGCTGGGAGATTTTTGCTAACCTTATCCCCCGGAGGCACAAAAGGCCAATGGTAATTCCCCAACCGCCAATCAGGGTGACAGCAGCTAACTCAGCGCACACTGGGATTGAACCCGAGACCTTCTTGCTCTGTAGGCCCCAGCTGCGCACGGGCTAAGCCATTAAGGAGCTAGCCATGGAATTCCTAGCTAATTGACTGCGAATTATTTCTCTAATAACTTGTAGCAATTTTGTCACAATAATTAACCTTTCAGTTGAACAAAATAACATTTCCCACACAGGCAACTGTCAGCAGCACACAAAAGGACCCACAAGCTGAAAAAAAACCCATAAAATTAACTATATATTTAATATCTTGCATCCAATTAAATATTGGGAGGACCGAAGCCATTTTCTTCGGTCCCCATCACAAACTCCGCTCCCTAGCCACCGACTCCATGCCTCTTCCTGGCCACTGTCTGAGGCTAAAACAGACCGTTCACAACCTTGGTGTCCTATTTGACCCTGAGCTGAGCTTCTGACCACATATCCGCTCCCTCACCAAGACCGGCCTACTTCCACCCCCATAACATCGCCCGTCTCCACCCCTGCCTCAGCTCATCTGCTGCTGAAACCCTCGTTCATGCCTTTGTTACTTCCAGACTCGACTATTCCAATGCTCTCCTGACCGGCTTCCCACCTTGCACCCTCCGTAAACTTGAGCTCAACCTAAACTCGACTGCCCGTATCCTAATTCGCACCAAGTCCCATTCACCAATCACCCCTGTGCTCGCTGACCTACATTGGTTCCTGGTCCAGGAACGCCTCGATTTTAAAATTCTCATCTACGTTTTCAAATCCCTCCATGGCCTTGCCCCTCCCTATCTCTGTAACCTCCTCGAACTCTGCAACCAACAACAACAACTTGCATTTATATAGCGCCTTTAACATAATAAAATGTTCCAAGGTGCTTCAAAGGAGTGATTATCAAACAATATTTGACACCAAGCCACTGAAGACAATCCTCTGAGATCTCTGCGCTCCTCCAACTCTTGCCTCTTGCGCATCCCTGATTTCTATTGCTCCACCATTGGCAGCCACGCCTTCAGCTGCCTAGGCCCTGAGTTCTGGAATTCTCTCCCTAAACCTCTCTGCCTCTCTCCTCCTTTAAGACGCTCCTTAAATCCTACCTCTTTGACCAAGCTTTTGGTCACCTGTCCTAATATCTCCTTATATGGCTCAGTGTCAAATTTTGTTTGATAATCGCTCCAGTGAAGCACCTTGGGGCGTTTTACTATGTTAAAGGTGCTATATAAATGCAAGTTGCTGTTGACTGCCCATATTTTCTGTCAACTTATTCTATCATAAATTCCTACTCTTGCCTCGGAGTCAGAGGTTGTGGTTCAAATCCCACTCCAGAGGCCTGACACTCCAATGCAGTACTGAGGGGGTGCTGCACTGTCGGAGGTGCCGTCTTTCGGATGAGATGTTAAACCGAGGCCCTGTCTGCCCTCTCAGGCGGACGTAAAATATCCCATGGCACTATTTCAAAGAAGTGGAGGGGAGTTCTCCCCGGTGTCCTGCCCAATATTTATCCCTCAACCAACATCACTAAAAAACAGATTATCTGGTCATTATCACATTGCTGTTTGTGGGACCTTGCTGTGTGCAAATTGGCTGCTGTGTTTCCTACATTACAACGGTGACTACATGTCAAAAAAAAAGTACTCCATTGGCTGTAAAGCACTTTGGGACGTCCTGAGGTCGTGAAAGGCGCTATATAAATGCGAAGTTCTTGTTAATATATATGTAAAATATTATATACACATGTTGTAAAATTTTGCATATATTCAAAAAGGATGTCGAGATTTACTAAAACCTACCAGAATCATGATGAAAGAAAACGTAAATTTAAAAAACCCCCAGAGATCTTGCATAGGTCCCTCAGATTTAAGACAGAGACAAAATGTCGCTGTGGAACACACAGGAGTGGGCCCAATACTGACTGGGACTATTAGCCACAACAAGCTAACCACTTCACTCACCAGCACAGCATTACTGTGCTGGAGAAAGGAAACACAAATCACTTGACTGCTAGCCAAGATCTGACCGCATTACTGAAGGAAGCAATTATGCCATAAACTGTCTCCCTCCATCAGATAGTAATGTGGCTGGGGTTTCAAATGGGCGTAATTCAATTTAGAAAATGACGTTAGTGGTACAAGCAGTTAACTGGCTGTGTCGCACAGTGGTGCGGATGTGAGGCTCATAACTTGCTACACAGGGAGCTCCAATTCTCAGGCTGAGGTTAGACACTTCAACAACGACGACAACACCTTGCGTTTACTTAGCGCCTTTAATGTAGTAAAATCGTCCCAAGACGCTTCACAGGAACGTTATCAGATATATATTCGACACCGAGCCATGAAAAGGGATATTAGGATAGGTGACCAAATGCTTGGTCAAAGAGGTAGGTTTTAAGGAGTGTCTTAAAGGAGGAGAGAGGTAGAGAGGGGGGAGAGGTTTAGGGAGGGAATTCCAGAGCTTAGGGCCTAGGCAGCTGAAGGCACGCCGCCAATGGTGGAGCGATGGGAATCGGCGGATGCGCAAGAGGTCAGAATTGGAGGAAGCAATTGATTAAAAGGAGATATTAGGGCTTATTAGGTGACCAAAAGCTTGTCAAATAGGTAGGTTTTGAGAAAGCAATTATTCAAGAGGGTGAGAAAATTAATCGGCAATTCATGCACATTCCCTACTCACCTTGCAACCATCTGAAGAACACGCTGAGTACAGCATTCAGTACTGGGTTCCTTCTTGCTCCCTCAGTCAAAGACTTTAGGGGCAGGGCTGCTAGATGTAAGGCAGTGGCTGTCAAACTTTTCTGTTTGGGGGAGTGATGCTCCGCACATATTGCCAAGCTACCAGGAACCCCTCCCACCCTACGAATAGCAACAAACTCCTGGGTATCCCATGTCTCACAGCAAAGAGAAAGCCCTTCCCTTTTTCACTGCAAAACTATCCCTTTCCGTATGAATATTCTGCATTGTGTCTCTGCAGTAATTTTACTTCCTTTCTTTCTTAGCATGCAGCCACCTGTCTCTCCCTGTCTGTGTCTCTCTCTCCCCCTTGCTCACATTTAGGCACAGAAGTCAGTTGGACATGGTTAAAAGAACTTTTATTCAGCCACAGAAGTGGTTTCATCGAGGCCAGGCCAATACTGCCAGCCGCAGTATTGAATGAGCAGACGCCTAAGGCTGTTTCTCAGCAAACCAAGAATCACTAATAAATACATTTCTAGTATAAAAATCTATATTTACCTGACCTCTATTACACGAGTGAAAGGGCATGAAGCAGGTTACATAGAATTATCTAGAATGTACAGCACAGAAACAGGCCAATCGGCCTAACAGGTCTATGCCGGTGTTTATGCTCCACATAAGCCTCCTCCCTCCCTACTTCATCTAACCCTATCAGCATATTCTTCTATTCCTTTCTCCTGCGTGTGTTTATCTAGTTTCCCCTTAAAGGTATCTATGCTAGTTGCCTCAACTATTCCTTGTGGTAACGAGTTCCACATTCTAACCACTCTCTGGGTAAAGATGTTTCTCCTGAATTCCCTATTGGATTTATTAGTGACTATCTTATATTTATGGCCCCTAGTTCTGGTCTCCGATGCAAGTGAAAACATCTTCTCCAGGTCTACCCTGTCAAACCCTTTTATAATCTTTAAGACCTATCGGGTCACCCCTCACTCTTCTCTTTTATAGAGAAAAGAGCCCCAGCCTGTTCAATTTTTCCTGATAGGTGTAACCTCTCAGTTCTGGTATCATCCTTGTAAATCTTTTTTGCACCTTCTCCAGTGCCTCTATATCCTTTTTATAATATGGAGACCAGAACTGTTCACAGTGTGGTCTAACCAAGGTTCCATACAAGTTTAACATAACTTCTCTGCTTTTCAATTCTATCCCTCTAGAAATGAACCCCGGTGCTTGGTTTGCTTTGGGGTGTGATGGCCTTTTTTAATCAAGTTATTTCCTTCCAATCTAGACACAGATTTAAAGGTTAATATCCGACATTACAGTTTCTTTCATGTTTCCCTCATGGTTAGTGGTATAAAAGAAGAATATTTGAGTAAAAATAATGCAAATTACAATTCCTTTCGAAGGTTGATAGTTAGATTGAATACAGAAGATCATATTACAAGTATTAAATAAGACTGATCCATTGGGTAACAGGGCAGCGCTGGCTATTCCCTCGAGGGTTTAAAGCAGAACAGAATGATAAAACAGAAGATTAAACTCATTTGCATTATCAAACAGCTCTGCAGTATTACTGAATGAGTACTCCTTACTCACATTCTGAAATTCAGGACTTCTCCTCCAAACTTAATTACACAAGATGCAGGGGGGATCAGTGTTGTAACCAAGTGAAAAATGTCAATTAAGTTTGTTCTTAAAATATCATTCTTCAAACATCTTCCCACCCACCCCTTCCATTTTCTTTCTTGCACCTTCCCCCTGTCCTACACAGAGACGATTCATGGTGACTCACAACCCAACAATCTCTTTATTCCTGTGCTTTAGTGCATTTTGTTCCATTGACCGCTGGTTCTTAAATGGGGCAGGGATGGGGGGGTGGGGGTGCTCTCACATAGAAGAGTTTTGAGAACCTTTGTCCTTTGCCTTACTCCTGCATGCTGGCCAAGATCAGAGGCTTTCCCAATGTGGGAAACTGCCGTTAGTTTTACAATAGACTGGGCTCTGACCAGCCAGAATGTCTTAAGTGAGTCATTCTCGCCAAGGCTTCTTCGACAGCACCTCCCAAACCCACGACCTCTACCACCTAGAAGGACAAGGGCAGCAGGCGCATGGGAACAACACCACCTGCACGTTCCCCTCCAAGTCACACACCATCCCGACTTGGAAATATATCGCCGTTCCTTCATTGTCGCTGGGTCAAAATCCTGGAACTCCCTTCCTAACAGCACTGTGGGAGAACCGTCACCACACGGACTGCAGCGGTTCAAGAAGGCGGCTCACCACCACCTTCTCGAGGGCAATTAGGGATGGGCAATAAATGCCGGCCTTGCCAGCGACGCCCACATCCCGTGAACGAATAAAAAAAAAATTATTACCTTAGTTAGGTAGGACGGTGAGTTGATTAATCACAAAGGATGAGGGCGACCAACTTTCGCCACCGTCAGGTAAGACATTAAGTGGAGACCCCATTTACCAGTTCAGGTGGACCTTAAAGACCCCGCTCCATAACTGGATAAAGAGTGGGGAGTTCTCCCGATGTCCTGGGCCAACATTCCTCCCTCAACCAGCGTGCACCAAAAACAGGTCAACTAGTCATTCATCTCAAATGTTGGTGTCCAAAATGGCTGCCGCATTTGCCGACATGTGACAACAACATCTGGCGATTCTGCCGTCGGCGAAATTGCTGTTAGTGGGATCTTGCCATGCGCAAAATGCCTACCGCTACGCATGTACAACGGCAGATACCACGCTACACTTCCAGAAGCAATTCATTCATTGTAATGTGTAGCACTTTTGGGGACATTTCTGGAAGAAAAAAATATATAAATGCACATTCATTCCTCCATTGAAAAGGCAGGTGAAGTGTATGTATCAGTGATAAGCTGCAGCCAGGCTGAAGGATAGGACGCACAGCTGTATAAAGGCAGCACATTTAAAGTGCAAACCAAGGCATTTTTTTTTTGAGTGGGTTACTGCAGCCGTTACACTTCTTATTCCTATGGCACTTAAGTTATTAGCGAACAATGGCAAGACATACATCCTGCCGCATGACAGTTTGCAACTAAAATCGGCTTGGTCATTAGGCAAATTGCGACCACAAGACGCATTTGATGCTCCTGGCTGCTCAGTAAAAAGAAAAGCTCTTGAGAATGAAATAAGCATTCGTGCCAAAGTAAAACGTTACTGGAATGAGTAATAGCGACAAAGGGCCCAGATCGGCCACGCTCACAACCCAGCGATTCAGGCCATCGGTTATTCGGACAGCGCCATAGCACAGTGTCAGCCGTGGCTCAGCAGATGGCACTCTCACCTTTGAGTCAGAAGGTCCATGGGTTCAGGCCCTCACTCCAGAGACTCGAGTGTTAAAATCTAGGCCGACACTCCAATGCAATGCTGAGGGAGTGCAGCACTGTCGGAGGTGTGTCTTTCAGATCAGATGTTAAACTGAGGCCCCGTCTGCCCTCTCAGGGAGACCTAAAAGATCCACGGCACTATTTTGAAGAAGAGTGGGGGAGTTCTCCACGGTGTCCTGGGGTCAATATTTATCCCTCAACCAACATCACTAAAACAGATTATCTGGTCATTATCACATTGCTGTTTGTGGGACCTTACTGTGCACAAAATTGTCTGCTGCATTTTCCTACATTACAACAGTGACTATGCTTCAAAAAGAACTTCATTGGCTGTAAAGCGCTTTAGGACATCCTGAGGTCGTGAAAGACGCTAGATAAATGCAGGTCTTTCTTCCTTTCCTACTTGTGGGGAGTCCAGAACGAGAGGTCATCGATATAAAAGAGTCACTAATAAATCCAATAGGGAATTCAAGAGAAACTTCTTCACCCAAAGAGTGGTGAGAAAGTGGAACTCGCTACCACAATGAGTAGTTGAGGCGAATAACATAGATGCATTTAAGAGGAAGCTAGATAAGCACACGAGGGAGAAAGGAATAGAAGGATATGCTGATAGGGTTAGATGAAATAGGGAGGGGGGAGGCTCGTGAGAAGCATAAACACCGGCACAGAGCAGTTGGGCCGAATGGCCTGTTTCTGTGCTGTAGACTCAATGTACTTGTTGTCAAGGGAACTGTGATAAGCATCCATCAAGGTAAACAGCTTCCCAACAAAAGCATTAATTTCTCGAAAGGGACCACTTTAATTATGTGGCGCACAAAATGATACAGGCATCAGTGAGCAAGCAGCAATTTAGGAACGGGAGCAGTTTGAGAATTATCGCCACAGTGGACAACAGGTACCTGCCTCTCTGTGTCATAGAATCATAGAAAGTTACGGCACAGAAGGAGGCCATTCGGCCCATCGTGTCCTTGCCGGCCGAAAAAGAGCAATCCAGCTAAATCCCACTTTCCAGCACTTGGTCCGTAGTCCTGTAGGTTACGGCACTTCAGGTGCACATCCAGGTACTTTTTAAATGAGTTGAGGGTTTCTGCCTCTACCACCCTTTCAGGCAGAGAGTTCCAGACCCCCACCACCCTCTGGGTGTAAGCATTTTTCCTCAGCTCCCCTCTAAACCTTCTACCAATTGCTATAAATCAATGATGTGGAGATGCCGGTGATGGACTGGGGTGGACAAATGTAAGGAATCTTACAACACCAGGTTATAGTCCAACAAATTTATTTTAAAATCACAAGCTTTCGGAGATTATCTCCTTCGTCAGATGAATGAATGAAAAGGTTCTCAAATCGCATATCTTATACTATGTTGGGACAGCATCACACCAAAAAGGTGTCGTTGTTATTCAAACAGGCCAGTCACGGAGAACAGCACGTCCCAGTACACTCGATATACATTGTGTCTATTACACAGGCAGGCAGAAAGAAACTCAAAATGGCAGAGAGAGAGAGAGAGAGAATTTTAAAAAACATATACATTTTTTCCCCCTTTTTGCTGGTGGGGTTACGTGTAGCGTGACATGAACCCAAGATCCCGGTTGAGGCCGTCCTCATGGGTGCGGAACTTGGCTATCAACTTCTGCTCGACGATTTTGCGTTGTCCTGTGTCTCGAAGGCTGCCTTGGAGAACGCTTACCCGAAGATCGGTGGCTGAATGTCCTTGACTGCTAAAGTGTTCCCCGACTGGGAGGGAACCAAGGGAACTGTGATAAGCATCCATCAAGGTAAACAGCTTCCCAACAAAAGCATTAATTTCTCGAAAGGGACCACTTTAATTATGTGGCGCACAAAATGATACAGGCATCAGTGAGCAAGCAGCAATTTAGGAACGAGAGCAGTTTGAGAATAAATCAATGCCCCCTGGTCACTGACCCCTCTGCTAAGGGAAATATGTCCTGTATTTGGATTTCCAAAAGGCATTCGATAAGGTGCCACATAAAAGGTTACTGCACAAGGTAAGAGCTCATGGTGTTGGGGGTAATATATTAGTATGGATAGAGGATTGGCTGACCAACAGAAATCAGAGAGTCGGGATAAAAGGGTCATTTCAGGATGGCAATCTGTAACTAGTGGGGTGCCGCAGGGCTCAGTGCTTGGGCCTCAACTATTTACAATCTATATCAATGACTTGGATGAAGGAAGTGAGTGTACTGTGGCCAAATTTGTTGATGATACAAAGATAGGTGGAAAAGTAAGTTGTGAGGAGGACACAAAAGGGCTCGATATTAGCAGGGCGGCGGGTTCTCGCGGGGGGGTCGACTGGGCGCATGGGTAACGCGCCCGGTGAAATCAGTGTGCTCCACACGCAATTACAGGATAATTGGAGCCACTTATCTGTGCTTCCGGGTTTCCCGCTGCTGAGCTGCGTGGCAGGTGGACTGCGCATGCGCAGTAAGGTCTGTCAGCTGGAGGAGCCCTATTTAAAGGGGCAGTCCACCAATGCTCCTCCTGCAGCAAACAACCAATGCTAAGCCATGGAGCAGGCCAGAGGAAAGGCTGCCCCAAGATTTTCAGACTCCTCACTCCAGCTGCTGCTGGATGGGGTGAGGAGGAGGAGGGAAATATTTTTCCTGTCTGATGGGAGGAAGTGCCCTCCCCTCCAACACGAAGAAGGCCTGGCTGGAGGTGGCCGAGGAGGTCACCAGCTGCGTGGCACGAACCTGGGTCCAGTGCCGGATGAGATTTAATGATCTAACCAGGTTAGGCAAAGTGAGTATACTTATGCATTCTCCCGCACTCCGTCTTCCACATCACCTCCACCCCACACAACCCCTTCTGCACTGCCACCACAACGCTCTCGCATCACTCCTCACATCCACTCAACCATCATCCTCATCTTGCCTGCACGTACTCACCACCCCAGTTCCCATTCGAACACTACCATGCAACCCAATCCTCATACAATATCATGGCTATGTTGCATATGCACCCTCCCATGCATCTCCCTCAAGCTCAACCCCACCCACACCAATGCACGCAGCGGCTCACCATGCAACCATCACTCAATCACGCCTCTGTGTTGTTTGCCTTGATAGGAGAGATGGCAGAATGCCCGGGAGAGGGCACGGACCGGACGGGGCCCGCCACACCAGGTGGTCCTAACGGACGCGGAGCAGCAGGCATTGGACATCAGCCGCACGCCGGAGTGCCTGTCCGTGGCGGATGCCGAGGCTGGGATTGCACATGCATCCGGTGACAGAAAGCTAACACTCAGCACTCATGATAGCGAATGATCTTAGCATCACTTGGCATCTGCAGCACCTCAACATCTGTCCACATGCCTAATATTGTTTTCTGTTCTCTTGCAGGGCCATCTGCGACCACCGTGACTGTGGAGGGCAATTCCTCAGAGGACCTGCCGGCCTCTGAGGAGGCATCGTCACATCTGAGCTATGCATTCACCAGCGCAGATACATACACCTCGGTGGGTCCCCGTCCTCACTTAGTTGGGCTTGCACATGGTGAGTCACCACGCACGTGAGCACGAGCAGACCCTGGTGGCAGGGGCAGCCGTAGAGAGTCCGCGTCGGTTGGAGCATTCTTCTCCAGGCTCTGCTCAGCTGGACCCAGATGCTGAATCCTGGGGGCCAGCCATGAAAAGGAGAGTCATCGAGGGGCAGCAGCACATTGCCGAGGTGCTGGAACATGTGCCACGTGCACTCTCCACAATCGCGCAGAGGATGGAGGAGTCCAACTCCTGCATGAATGGAATGGTGGCACAGGTACAGGAAGGTATCTCCGAGATAGTGTCGCAGGGACGTGAAGGCATCTCTAAGATAGTGTCGCGGGTAGGTGTGGGAATGTCTGCAATGGATGGAAGGCTAGCCTCCATCGAGCGTCAAGCACGGCTCAACAATGAGTTCATTCAGGCCCTGACAACGGCCGTTCGGATTCAGGGTGAGCAACATTCTGCCGCCTTGAACAGGCTGACAGATACATTACAGGTGGCCTTCCAAGGCCTCACACAAGTCCTCCAAACTGCCGTCCAGCAGGGTGGAAGGAGTGATGTGGGCCTGGCCCAGGAGAGGGATGATGGTGAAAGGGGACATGGAAGTGGGGACGCCACTCAAAGCACTCCCATGTCTCACCCATTGCCCCCCTCTCAACCAGTACCCGCAATGCTGCCCCCTCTCCAGGTGGCCGAGTCTGCCCCTGCATAGGGGCAGGTGGAGCAGTCTTTGGAGGGGTCCTCACGGGCACCCAAACCCAGAGGGCGTCGGTCCAAAGCATCTCATCGGTCAGGGCATGGACAAGAGCAACCTGCCACTACCTCTGCTGTAGCCACAGGGGTAGCACCACGTAGGGGTTTCCGGAAACGCAAGGCGAAGGTTTTATGAGCACAAAGGGGATGCACAAGGGTGTCTGACGATTTGTCATGTTTTTCATTTCTTTTGTTTTGTTTCACATGCACAATAAATATTATTATTATCACCACTACTGCCATGTCTTGCCCATTCTTGACTGGCTTGTGGAATAGGTCCCTTTCATGGGGTTCACCATGAACACGCACACCTAATGCCACCCATTGTGTCACTGCAGAGTGGGTGTAGGTGTATTTGCAGGGCTCTTTTGTGCAGACGACTGAGAGACGTTGGCGATGTCTCCGGTGGCACCCTGGAAGGATGCGGAGGAGAAGTTGTTGAGGGCAGTGGTGACTTTGAAGCGACAGGTAAGAAGATGGTGCTCGGGCCAGCCGGGAGCAGCTCGGCATGAAGGAGGCTGCAGATGTCCATGACTACATGTCGAGTGACCCTGAGCCTCCGTGTGCACTGCTGCTCAGAGAGGTCCAGGAAGCTGAGCTTATTGCGAGGATAGTGCCCTCTGCAACACATCTCTCTCTGCAGTTGCCCTCCCTTCTGCTGTGCAGGTGGATGTGTCACAGCACTGTGTTGTGGAGCTCCACATGTCAGAGGTGGACGGCGTGGCCGGCGAGGCTGGTGATGCTGTTTGCCCTCCGAGGAGGTCATGACTGCAGCTCCGGCGGCCCCCATCCGGAAGTTTGAGGGGGTCCGCAAGGTAGGTACATGTGTCTGGACAGCAGGGTAAGTGTGCAAGTTTATGCATTGATTGTCAGGAGGAGGGTGGTGGAGGCCAAACTTTGTCCAAAGTGACAGAGTGGCCTCCTGCAATGAGTGAGGGTCTCCCCCCCGCCCCACCTGTCAAATGGACCTTTGCAGCTGCCACAGGCTGATAGCTGCAACACGTCCATTTCAACTGGGAGTATTTCCCCCAGTACGGGAAACAGTCCCAGTTAATTGCAAAATCCGATCCCTCCTAAAATATCAGGTTAATCAGGTCTGTAAACAACCTGAAGTACCTGTTCAAGTACTTTATGTGGCACCCCCCCCCCACCCCGGCTTTAATTGCCAGCGTGAGTCCCACATGCGGGGGCTGCGCACGCATGTGAGCGCGTCACTGGGGAACGTGGAAATGGGGTGGGTTGGAGCCAGGCTCCGGACCTGGCCTGGGAATCCCGGATTTTCGCAGCCCCCCCGCCACGAACGCACCCGATCACGGGTGCGAAAATAGAGCCCAAAGTGTCTGCAAAGGGATATAGACAGGTTAAGCGAGTGGACAACAATTTGGCAGATGGATTACAATGTGGGAAAATGTGAAGTCATCCACTTTGGTAGGAAGAATAAAAAAGCAAAATATTATATAAATGGAGAAAGACTACAGAATGCTGTGGTACAGAGGGATTTGGGTGTCCTCGTACATGAAACACAAAAAGTTAGCATACAGGTGCAGCAGGTAATAGGGAAGGCAAATGGAATATTGGCCTTTATTTCAAGGGGGATGGAGTATAAAAGCAGGGAAGTCTTGCTACAACTGTACAAGGTGCTGGTGAGACCACACCTAGAATACTGCATACAGTTTTGGTCCCCTTATTTAAGGAAGGATATACTTGCATTGGAGGTGGTTCAGAGAAGGTTCACTCGGTTGATTCCGGGTATGGAAGGGTTGTCTTATGAGGAAAGATTGAGCAGGTTGGGCCTATACTCACTGGAGTTCAGAAGAATGAGAGGAGATCTACTGGAATTTTAAAGATTCTGAGGGGGCTTGACAGGGTAGATGCTGAGAGGATGTTTCCCTTCATAGGGGAATCTGAACTAGGGGGGCATAATCTCGGAATAAGGGGTCGCCCATTTAAGACGGAGATGAGGAGAAATTTCTTCTCTCAGAGGGTTGAGAAACTTTGGAATTCTTTGCCCCAAAAAGCTGTGGAGGCTGAGTCACTGAGTATATTCAAAGCTGAGTTAGACAAATTTCTGATCAGCAAGGGAGTCAAAGGATATGGGGAAAGGGTGGGAAAGTGGAGTTGAGGTAAAAATCAGATCAGCCATGATCTCACTGATTGGCGGAGCAGGCTCGAAGGGCCAAATGGCCTCCTCCTGCTCCTATCTCTTATGTTCTCCCTATCCACTCTATCTAGTCCTGTCATAATTTTATATACCTCAATTAAATCTCCCCTCAGCTTCCTTTGTTTCAAAGAAAACAACTCCAGCCTATCCAATCTTTTCTCATAGCTAAAATTCACCAGTCCTGGCAACATCCTCGTAAATCTCCTCTGTACCCTCTCTAGTGCAATCACATCTTTCCTGTAACCAGATGACCAGATCTGTAAGCAGTACTCAAGCTGTGGCCTAACCAATGTTTTATACAGTTCTAGCATAACCTCCCTGCTCTTACATTCTGTGCCACGGCTAATAAAGGAAAGTATCCCGTATGCATTCTTAACCACCTTATCTACCTGTCCTGCTACCTTCAGGGATTTGTAGACATGCACTCCAAGGACCCATTTTTCCTCTACACCTCTCAGTATCCTCCCGTTTATTGTGTACTCCCTTGCTGTGTTTGCTCTCCCAAAAGGCATTACCTCACACTTTTCTGGATTGAATTCCATTTTGCCACTTTTCTGCCCACCTGACCAGTCCATTGATATCTTCCTGCAGTCTACAGCTTTCCTCCTCACTATCAACCCCACGGCCAATTTTTGTATCATCCGCAAACTTCTTGATCAAGCCCCCACATTCGAGTCCAAATCATTTATACCATAAAAAGCAAGGGACGTAGTACTGAGCCTTGCGGGACCCCACTGGAAACAGCCTTCCAGTCGCAAAAACACCCGTCAACCGTTACCCTTTGCTTCCTGCCACTGAGCCAATTTTGGTTCCAACTAACCTTTTTCCCTTGGATCCCATGGGCTTTTACTTTTTTGACCAGTCTGCCATGTGGGACCTTGTCAAAAGCCATGCTAAAATCCCTGTACACTACATCAAACGCATTACCCTCATCGACCCTCCTTGTTACCTGCTCAAAAAATTCAATCAAGTTAGTCAGACACGAGCTTCCCATCACAAATCCATGCTGACTGTCCTTGATTAGCCTGTGCCTTTCTAAATGACGATTTATGTTGCCCCACAGAATCAATTCCAATAATTTGCCCACCACCGAGGTTAGACTAAGATGCAGTATAACGTGGAAGATGCAGTATAACGTGGATAAATGTGAAATTATCCACTTCGGAAGGAAAACAGAAAGGCAGAGTATTATTTAAATAGTGATAGATTGGGGAATGTTGATGTACAAAGGGACCTGGGTGTCTTTGTACACCAGTCACTGAAAGCAAACATGCAGGTGCAACAAGTAGTTAGGAAGGCAAATGGTATGCTGGCCTTCATTGCAAGAGGATTTGAGTACAGGAGCAAGGATGTCTTACTGCAGTTATACAGGGCCTTGGTGAGACCACACCTGGAGTATTGTGTGCAGTTTTGGTCTCCTTACCTAAGAAAAGATATACTTGCCATAGAGGGAGTGCAGCAAAGGTTCACCAGACTGATTCCTGGGATGGCAGGACTGTCGTATGAGGAGAGATTGGGTTGACTTGGCCTGTATGCACTCGAGTTTAGAAGAATGAGAGGGGATCTCATTGAAACGTATAAAAATCTGACAGGGCTAGACAGACTGGATGCAGGGAGGATGTTTCCCCTGGCTGGGGGGGGTCCAGAACGAGGGGTCACAGTCTCAGGATACGGGGTAGGACATTTAGGACTGAGATGTGGAGAAATTTCTTCACTCAGAGGGTGGTGAACCTGTGGAATTCTCTACCACAGAAGGCTGTGGAGGCCAAGTCATTGAATATATTTAAGAAGGAGCTAGATAGATTTCCAGACACAAAAGGTATCAAGGGGTATGGGGAGAGAACGGGAATATGGTATTGAGATGGAGGATTAGCCATGATCATACTGAATGGTGGAGCAGGCTCGAAGGGCCGAATGGCCTACTCCTGCTCCCATTTTCCTTGTTTCTATAATTACTCGGTCTATCTCTTTCCCCCTTTTTAGCAACGGTACAATGTTAGCAGTCCTCCAATCCTCCGGCACCATGCCTGTAGCAAGGGAGGATTGAAAAATGATGGTCAGAGCCTCCACTATTTCCTCCCTTGCTTCTCTTAACAGCCTGGGATACATTTCATCTGGACCTGGCGATTTATCTACTTTCAAAGATGTTAATTCCCTAATATTTCCTCTCTCACTAAGTTTATCCCATTCAATATTTCACACTCCCCATCCTTAATTACAATGTCTGCATCGTCTCCCTCTTTTGTGAAGACAGATGCAAAGTATTCATTAAGAACCATACCCACATCTTCCGCCTCCACATATAGGTTACCTTTTTGGTCTCTAATAGGCCCTACACTTTCCTTAGTTATCCTCTTGCTCTTAATGTATTTATAAAACATTTTGGGGTTTTCCTTGATTTTACTTGCCAGTATTTTTTCATGCCCTCTCTTTGCTTTCCGAGTTTCCCTTTTAATTTCACCCCTGCACTTTCTACACTCCTCTAGGCTTTCTGCATTATTGAGCTCCCAGTGTCTGACATAAGCTTCCCTTTTTTGCCTTATCTTACCCTGTATGCTCCTTGTCATCCAAAGAGCTCTAGATTTGGCAGTCCCACCCTTTTTCTTTGTGGGAACATGTTTACTCTGAACCCCTTGAATGCCTCTCACTGCTCTGACAATGATTTACCTTCAAGTAGCTGTTTCCAGTCCATTTTTGCTGAATCACTTCTCAGCTCAGTAAAATTGGTCTTTCCCCAATTGAGAACTTTTACTCCTGGTCCATCTTTGTCCCGAGCACTTGGCTTCCGACGTGAAAGGATGATTCTGTAGTGCTGATATCACCAACTGCTGGGGGGAGGTGAGGGCGGGGGGAGGAGAGGTGAGGGGGGAGGAGGAGATGAGGGGGGGAGATGGGGGGGAGGAGGTGAGGGGAGCGGGAGGCGAGGGGAGGGGGGACCTGTCACTGGGGACTGGGCCTCCACCCACTCAGCTCCAGATAACCAATCACTAACAGGTGGGACAGGCCGAGCTGCATGAGTGGTGGGAAGTATTGGTAAAGCTGCACGATTTTAACTGGTTAATCTCCCGGCAGACACTCGTGGGGCCCGTCAAGATTGTTAAGTCAGCCCGCGAATCCTTCCACTATGTCACACTATTCTCCAATGGAGGGGTGCGAAGATACAAATCCAACAACCACCTCCTCCCTGAAAGTGGGACCCAGTAAATTTGCCCACTTCAGATGCATGAAGCTGCTTCACACTAAAACCGTTTTCTCGTAACTCCACTGATCAGATGATGTCCACCAATTGCAGTCTGGACCCAGGGTTTGCCAGTGGTCGGAGGTGGAGGAGTGTTAGGGTTAATACAACAATCTCAATGTGCTCAGTACAGATTGGAATCTATGTCAGGCCCAGCACAGACGCGTACCTGCCCTGACTGGCAGCCTGGAATCCACAGAGTCCTATTACCTCAGCTCTGAGATTAGCGCGCTGCTCTTTTTGCTTGTTGAAGGCTGCTCACTTCATAGAATTACAGAAGTTTCCAGCACAGGAGGAGGCCACTCGGGCTGTCGAATCAGTGCCGGCTCTTTGCTGGAGCAATTCAAAAAACAATCCTACTGCCTCACGCTCTCTACATAGCTTTGAATCCTCTCCCCATACTCCTGTACCTTCCTCTGCTTCAAATATTTATCCACTTTTCCCTTAAAATATGGTCTCTGCCACGACCATTCCTGTGGCAAACCATTCCATACTCCCAACAACCCTCTGTGTAAACAAATTTATCCGATCCTTTCTCCTCAGTGATAATTTTAAACGGATAATCCCTCATCATCGACTCCCTTTTTCCTCTATCAGAATGCTTCATAATTTAAAAAAAACTCCATTAAATCTGCTCTTAGCCTTCTCGGTTCTGGTGGTGCAAATAGCTCCAGTATCTCGAGTCTCTCCTCATATTGCCCGTCACATTGCTTTCATAAAACTGAACCACTGTGGAGCACAGAGCAAGTCAAATATCTCTCCCCGACAGTAAATCAATTTTCATGACAAAGTGTTTTAAAGAGACTGATGTTTCAATACCATTACCCGTCAGAAAGAGCTGTACCTCCCTGAGCATTTACATCGCAAATACACTGAATGTTCAGGCCTGTTCGGCTCTCCCTCCCACCCCCGGTCTCACATCACTAAACTGGAACACTCACACAGGAACTGCATTTCCACAAAGTCCACCCCCTGCTACTGATCGCTCTGCGATCCATTTCCACAAAGTCCACCCCCTGCTACTGATCGCTCTGCGATCCATTTCCACAAAGTCCACCCCCTGCTACTGATCGCTCTGCGATCCATTTCCACAAAGTCCACCCCCTGCTACTGATCGCTCTGCGATCCATTTCCACAAAGTCCACCCCCTGCTACTGATCGCTCTGCGATCCATTTCCACAAAGTCCACCCCCTGCTACTGATCGCTCTGCGATCCATTTCCACAGGATTTTTTTTTAACCTGTAGATAGACTCCCAGGGTAAAACTGACCCTGTCAGAAAGTCACGGGCAGCAAACGTCCAAGTTTCCACTGTCGGCAGTCGGGGCTCCCCATCGGCAGCATGAGCTCAGAAAATTACCCCTCACTGGTTTGCCGAAACCCAAACCCACATGGAAACTATCTACATTTGTTTTTTTAATCTAAAGTGCGAACTACTAATATTCCTCTTCACGACAAAACCAAAGATGAATAATGAATAATTCCCTCTGCCTGAGTCAGAAGGTTGTGGGTTCAAGTCCCACTCCAGAGTCTCACTCCTCTAGGGTGTCAGCCATGGCTCAGCAGGTAGTGCTCTTAACTCTGAATCAGACAGTTGTGGGTTCAAGTCCCACTCCAGAGACTTCAGCACATGATCTATGCTGACACTCCCAGTGCAGTAGTGAAAAGACATATTTACAGAGTGCATTTCACGACCTGAGAATGCCCCAAAGTGCTTTATAGCCGATGATGCACTTTTTTTGACGTGTAGTCACTATTGTAATGTAAGCAATGTCGCAGCCAATTTGCGCACAGCAAGGTGCCACAAACAGCAATGAGATAATCTGTTTTTTTTTGGGGATGTTGGTACTGAGGGAGTGCTGCACTGTTGGAGGTGCCGTCTTTCAGAGGGACATTAAACCAAGGCCGCGTCTGCCCTCTTAGGTGGACGTAAAAGATCCCAAGGCACTATTTCGAAGAAGAGTTCTCCCAGGTGTCCTGGCCAAAATTTATCCCTGAACCAACACCACTAAAAAGCAGGTAATCTGGGCATTGCTGTTTGTGGGAGCTTGCTGTGCACAAACTGACTGCTGTGTTGGCCTACCGAACAATGAGTACACTTCAAAAGTAATTCATTGGTCGTGAAGTGCCGGAGGATGTGAAAGGCACTATATAAATGCATGTTCTTTCTTGGATGTGCAGCAGCTGACAGCTGTGACTCCACAGTCTGGAGTCTACAGCCCTCATTTGTGCCAACATCAGGGAAGCTTTGTCTTAGTTGACGACATCAGCGGATCATGTGACAGTTTCACAAGGATATCAGAACTATGATGATATCCTTATCAGGAAAGGCTGAACAGGCTAGGGCTCTTTTCTCTGGAAAAGTGAAGGCTGAGGGGTGACCTGATAGAGATCTTTAAGATAATGATAGGGTAGACGTAGAGAAGATATTTCCACATGCGGGGGAGGCCAAAACTAAAGGTCCTAAATATAAAATAGTTGCTAATAAATCCAATCGGGAATTCAGGAGGAACTTCTTTACCCAAAGAGTGGTCAGAATGTGGAAAGCGCTACCACAAGGAGTAGTTGAAGCAAACAGCATGGATGCCTTTAAGGGGAAGCGAGATAAACATGAGGGAGAAAGGAATAGAAGGTTATGTTGATCGGGTTAGATGAAGAGGGGTGGGAGGAGGCTCATGTGGAGCATAAACGCTGGCATGGACCTGTTAGGCCGAATGGCCTGTTTCTGTGCTATAGTTTCGATGTAACTTGATGTAATGACCATCCCAAACAAAAGAAAGGCCAGACATCTCCCCCTGCCCCTCACTGGTACCACCACTGCCAACTACCCCCAAAATCTCAAGGATCACAACTCCCCTAGTGCCTCTGTGCTGAAGTGCACTCATCTAACACAGAGGCTCCTCACTGAGATCTGCAGAACATCAGCGTGCCCTGTAAATTCTTTTTTGGGAAAGGGGTGGGTGAGGAATGCCTCATTCTCCTCAGCCTCATTTTCCTTTCCTCCATCCTGTGCTGCTCCTACAATTAAAATGGCAAACAAGGGAATTCCCATTGGAAAGTCCATATCTGGTGCTCAGAATTTCTTATGTTCTTATTGAGGTCGATGGATATTTGGACACGGAGAGAATCAAGGGATATGGGGATAGGGCGGGAAAGCAGGGTTGAGGTAGAAGATCAGCCATGATCTTATTGAATGGTGCAGCAGGCTCAAGGGGCCGTATGGCCTACTCCTGCTCCTATTTCTTATGTTCTTATGAACCTCAGGCTGTGAGAGGCAAATCTAGTTCAATCCAGGTGCAAGGCAAAAGAAGACAATGGTTTAAAAGCCCTTTTGTAACTCTTAACAATCTCGCTTGAAAGTTTGTTCAGACCACAGCTTCCACTTCTGCCAATCTCAGCCGACATTGGCAACGGGTACGTCTTTTAAAAACACATTGTCAATTATTCTTGGTGCGGTGGGAGCACAAGTCGTTGGATTTGGGGCTTCCAACACCAATCGTCCTCAATTTAACACGTGATAATGATTCTGTGGATTCTCTGGTCTCTGTTGTGTAGTGGGGGACTGCTGTTCAGCAAGGGCCCTTGAGTATACCTTTTTAATTGAAGTGAAATTGGTGGGATTCATTTAATTTGAATTAATTAGTTAAAGGGTAAGTCATGTCAGGACAGCCCAGCCCCGTGTTATGCTCTTCCTGCTCTATGTGGGAAATCAGGGACCCTTCCGGTGTCCCTGACGACCATGTGTGCGGGAAATGTATCCAGCTGCAGCTACTGACAAACCGCATTGCGGCACTGGAGCTGCGGATGGATTCATTAAGGAGCATTCGTGATGCTGAGAACGTCGTGGATAGCACGTTTAGTGAGGTGGTCACACCGCAGGTAAAGGTTGTACAGGCAGGAAGTAATTGGGTGACCACCAGGCAGAGTAAGAAGAGCAGGCAGGCAGTGCAGGGGTCCCCTGTGGCCGTCCCCCTCTCAAACAAATATACCGCTTTGGATATTGTTGAGGGGGATGACTTATCAGGGGAAGGCAGCAGCAGCCAACTTCCTGGCACCAGGGGTAGCTCTGCTGCACAGGCTGGGAGGAAAAAGAGTGGAAGAGCTATAGTGGTAGGGGATTCTATCGTAAGGGGAACAGACAGGCGTTTCTGTGGCCGTAAACGTGACTCCAGGATGGTTTGTTGCCTCCCTGGTGCCAGGGTCATGGATGTCACTGAGCGGCTACAGGGCATTCTCAAGGGGGAGGGGGAGCAGGCAGAGGTCGTGGTCCACATTGGGACCAACGACATAGGTAGGAAGGGAGATGAGGTCCTGCATCAAGAATTTAGGGAGCTAGGTAGCAGATTAAAGAGCAGGACCTCAAAGGTTGTAATCTCTGGATTACTCCCAGTGCCACGGGCTAGTGAGTATAGAAATAGGAGGATAGAACAGATGAATGCGTGGCTAAAGAGTTGGTGCAGGAGGGAGGGTTTCAGTTTCCTGGATCACTGGGCCTGCTTCTGGGGAAGGTGGGACTTGTACAAGTCGGACGGGTTGCACCTGAACCAGAGCGGGACAAATATCCTTGCGGGGAGGTTTGATAGCACTGTTGGGGGGGGGTTTAAACTAACTTGGCAGGGGGATGGGATACAGATTGGAGCTACAATAGGGGGTGATGTGCAGCCAAATATAGAGAAAAAAACAAGTCAGCTTGGAAGACAGGGCAAATATGTGAGGGCAAGGCTGGATGGCATCTATTTTAATGCAAGGAGTCTTGCGAATAAGGTGGATGAACTGAAGGTGTTGATAAACACATGGGAGTATGATATTGTTGCTGTCACAGAGACATGGTTGAGGGAGGGGCAGGACTGGCAGCTCAATATTCCGGGGTACAGAATCTTCAGGCGAGACAGAGGGGGAGGTATAAGAGGAGGGGGGGTCGCAATATTAATTAAAGAATCAATTACTGCCATAAGGAGGGATGATATATTAGCAGGTTCCTCTAATGAGGCCATATGGGTGGAGCTTAAAAACAAAAAGGGGGCAAGCACTTTGATGGGAGTGTACTATAGGCCCCCAAACAGTCAGGGGGAGATAGAGGAACAGATATGTAGGCAAATCTCAGAAAATTGTGCAAATAATAGGGTAATAATAGTGGGGGATTTCAACTTCCCCAATATTAACTGGGATACTCAGAGTGTAAAAGGCTTAGAGGGTACAAAATTCTTAACGTGCATCCAGGAGAGCTTTTTGAGCCAGCATGTAGAAAGTCCTACAAGAGAGGGGGCGGTACTGGACCTAATTCTAGGGAATGTGGCCGGCCAAGTGGAAGAAGTGCCAGTAGGTGAGCACTTTGGTGACAGTGACCATAATTCGGTGAGATTTAAGGTGGTCATGGAAAAGGACAGGGAGGGGCCGGAAATAAAGGTTCTAAATTGGGGGAAGGCCGATTTTAATAGGATAAGGCAGGATCTGGCCAAAATGGACTGGGATCAGCTGCTTGTAGGAAAATCCGCATCGGAGCAATGGGAGTCTTTCAGAAGGGAGATTGAGACCATACAATGGCAACATGTTCCCGTAAAGGTCAAGGGTGGTTCCAAGAACTCCAGGGAACCTTGGATGTCAGGGGATATACGAGAATGGATTAGGAAAAAAAGGAGGGCTTTTGGCAGATACAAAAGGCTAAAGACGGAGGAAGCCCTAGAGGAGTACAAAAAGTGCAGGGGGATACTTAAAAAAGAAATTAGGAGATCAAGGAGGGGCCATGAAATAACACTGGCGAGCAAAATAAAGGAAAATCCTAAGATGTTTTATAAGTATATTAAGGGTAAGAGGATGACTCGGGAAAAAATAGGGCCCATTAGGGACAAAAATGGCAATCTGTGTGTGGAGCCGGCAGATGTAGGAGGGGTTCTAAATGAATTTTTTGCATCTGTTTTCACAATGGAGAAGGACGATGCAGACATAGAAATACGGCAGGGGGACTGTGATATACTCGAAAATATTAACATCGAGCGGGAGGAAGTATTGGCGGTTTTAGCAGGCCAAAAAATGGATAAATCCCCAGGCCCGGACGAAATGTATCCCAGGCTACTGTGTGAGGCAAAGGAGGAGATTGCGGGGGCTCTGACACATATATTCAGAACCCCTCTGGCCACAGGGGATGTGCCAGAGGACTGGAGAACCGCTAATGTAGTACCATTATTCAAGAAGGGGAGTAGGGAAAAACCGGGGAACTACAGGCCAGTGAGCCTAACATCAGTGGTAGGAAAATTATTGGAAAAAATTCTGAAGGACAAAATTAGTCTCCACTTGGAGAAGCAAGGATTAATCAGGGATAGTCAACATGGCTTTGTCAAGGGAAGATCATGTCTGACTAATTTGATTGAATTTTTTGAGGGGGTGACGAGGCGTGTGGATGAGGGTAACGCAGTGGATGTGGTATACATGGATTTCAGTAAGGCCTTCGATAAAGTCCCCCACAGGAGACTGGTCAAGAAGGTACGAGCCCATGGAATCCAGGGTGCCTTGGCACTTTGGATACAAAACTGGCTTAGTGGCAGAAGGCAGAGGGTGATGGTCGAAGGTTGTTTTTGTGACTGGAAGCCTGTGGCCAGTGGGGTACCACAGGGATCGGTGCTGGGTCCCTTGCTGTTTGTGGTCTACATTAACGACTTGGATATGAATGTAAAAGGTATGATCAGTAAGTTCGCTGATGATACAAAAATTGGTAGGGTGGTAAATAGCGAGGAGGATAGCCTCAGTCTGCAGGACGATATAGATGGGTTGGTCAGATGGGCGGAACAGTGGCAAATGGAATTTAACCCGGAAAAGTGCGAGGTGATGTACTTTGGAGGGACTAACAAGGCAAGGGAATACACAATGAATGGGAGGACCCTAGGCAAGACAGAGGGTCAGAGGGATCTTGGTGTGCAAGTTCACAGATCCCTGAAGGCGGCGGAACAGGTAGATAAGGTGGTAAAGAAGGCATATGGGATACTTGCCTTTATTAGCCGAGGCATGGAATATAAGAGCAAGGAGGTTATGATGGAGCTGTATAAAACACTGGTTAGGCCACAGCTGGAGTACTGTGTGCAGTTCTGGTCGCCACACTACAGGAAGGATGTGATCGCTTTGGAGAGGGTGCAGAGGAGATTCACCAGGATGTTACCAGGGCGGGAGCGCTTCAGCTATGAAGAGAGACTGGGAAGATTGGGTTTGTTTTCCTTGGAGCAGAGGAGGCTGAGTGGGGACATGATTGAGGTGTACAAAATTATGAGGGGCACAGATAGGATGGATACTAAGGAGCTTTTTCCCTTCGTTGAGGGTTCTATAACAAGGGGACATAGATTCAAGGTAAAAGGCGGGAGGTTTAGAGGGGATTTGAGAAAGAACTTTTTCACCCAGAGGGTGGTTGGAGTCTGGAACTCACTGCCTGAAAGGGTTGTGGAGGCAGGAACCCTCACAACATTCAAGAAGCATTTGGATGAGCACTTGAAATGCCATAGCATACATGGCTACGGACCAAATGCTGGAATATGGGATTAGAGTGGACAGGGCTGATGGCCGGCGCAGACACGATGGGCCGAAGGGCCTCTATCCATGCTGTATAACTCTATGACTCATTGCCGACCAGGCAAAATGGAAGGCCCCAGATCACCATGGAAACTACAGAGCAGCCATTACAGGATCTGCCCCGGAACCAACCTCCAAAAACACCCGGTGTGCTCATTTTTGAGACACAAACTCACCAAAAAAAGTGGCCACTAAATTCAGGGATGCAGTCTAGAAAAGCTCCTCTCTCAGTACTGAGGCAGCTGCACTAAAACCACCTCTTGCTGCATGCAGCCATACTTCCAAGCACCGGCTGGAAAGTCAGCACTCCCTCCTGTCCAAAATGTGCTCCCCTTCCCACCCACCACCCCCCCACACTCCACCCAACCCCGTTTGTTGTGCTAACTGGACGGAGTTCCAGTTTATTCCGCAAAGTTGGGGGGAGGAACAATTGTTCTGAGTCCCCTGGAGTTGGGAACAGATTGTGTACTTGTAACAGGGGGAGATTGGGTCAGAGGTCAAGGTATTTCGGCCCCTGCTTGGCTCTTGAACTTTTTTTAACCGTCTGCCCTTTCAGGAAGGAACTGCTAAAAATAGGATTACAATGTCCTGCAGACACAGTGTGAGAGACTCTGGGGCAAAGCAAGAATTCCTCATTGTGATTGATGGTTAAATAAATACACAATAGAAGGCTGACTTCGACAAGGAGACTGATGAAAAGGGATGTGGGCCTTCATCTCCGGTGTTTCCCAGCGTCTAGTGCGATTTTCATTAAAGCTCTGCTAAAGACCCTGTGATTACTGTCTGGGTTCCAATATTCTCTCCTTCTTTCATTCTGAACAAGCTCTAATCTTCCAGGAGTCAAAAAGTCACAAAATGCCAAATATACACATTGGGGGGAATGCTAACCCCCATCAACCCCCACAGTGCATTCGGGAGCCTGATTTAAATTTAACTGCTGGCCGGCCGCGTTTCCCAGGGCTCGGGAAACCCGGCAGCTAAACGGAGACAGGAACAGCGGGATCCAGCGGATAAGTGCTTTCTGTAGCACTGCTTGTGAGCAGGAGTGCTTCCCTCGTCCCCCAAACAAAACACTTGCCGCGATCGGTCGATGCCCCCCTCCAACCCACGATCTCAAGCCTTAAACAGACCCTCCCTTATGCCCCGTGATCTTTGCCGACACCCCTATACCCCACAACCTTTGCCGGCCCCCCCATACCCCGTGATCGTTACGGACCCCCCCCCCCCATGTCCCGCGATCTTTACCGACTGCCGGCATTTGTCCCCTATCTGTCAATGTGGGCAGCTGATGGGCGGGAAATGGAATAAAAAAATGATAACGAGGTAACGAGGTCCTGTCGTTAAATTCGTCAGGACCTCCAGCCTCCCGGGATTTCCCCCACCCCCGCAAACACGACTCCCCTCCCGCAAATATCAAGACCATTGTGTCTTTGATCACTATCTTTTCCATGTTAGTCGTGAGAATATGCAAGATTACATAACGTTGACTATCGAGGGGGTGCACTGTCGGATGTGCCATCTTTCGGATGAGACGTTACACCGAGGTTCCGTCTGCCCTCTCAGGTGGACATAAAATATCCTATGGCACTATTTCGAAGAAGAGCAGGGGAGTTCTCCCCCGGTGTCCTGGCCAATATTTATCCCTCAACCAACATCACTAAAACAGATTATCTGGTCATTATCACATTGCTGTTTGTGGGATCTTGCTGTGCGCAAATCGGCTGCAGCATTTCCTACATTACAACAGTGACTACACTTCAAAAGTATTTCATTGGTTGTAAAGCACTTTGGGACGTCCTGAGGTTGTGAAAGTTATAAATATATAAATACAAGTTCTTTCTTTCAAATGCCTTTTTAAATTATATGTTTTTAAGGAAGCTATCTGCATTGCTTAACCTTCTTTTAAAACAGATCTAATGAATTCATTTAACTAATTAATTGGTTTATTAATTAGTTGCTGGCACCCGAGTATGGATCTTGCATAGCTGGATCAACGAGACTGCCAGCCCAAAGGTCTATCCGCCTGCCCCTGATCTCCTCAGGGTTAGAGGCCCATTGGTCAAGGTGTTGCAACACATCTGGTTGGTGTGCAGATGGAATGAGAGGGTGCAGAGGAGATTTACTAGAATAGTACCAGGGATGAGGGGCTTCAGTTATGTGGAGAGACTGGAGAAGCTGGGGTTGTTCTCACTAAAGCAGAGAAGGTTAAGGGGAGATTTGATGGAGATGTTCGAAATTATGAGGGATTTCGATAGAGTAAATAGGGAAAAACTGTTTCGACTGGCGGAAGGGTCGGTAACCCGAGGACACAGATTTAATTTAGTTGGCATAAGAACCAGAAGGCAGATGAGTTTTTTTTAATGCAGCAAGTTGTTAAGATCTGGAATGCAATGCCTGAAAGAGTGGTGAAAGCAGATTCAATAGTACCCATCAAAAGGGAATTGGATAAATACTTGAAAAGGAAAAAATTGCAGGGCTATGGGGAAAGAGCAGGGGAATGGGACTAATTGGATAGCTCTTTCAAAGTGCCGACACAGGCACAATGGGCCGAATGGCCTCCTTCTATGCTGTAAGAGTCTATGATTCTAATGACGGGGCCCACACGGTGCAAGCAGTTTACAGGAAGACTGGCTTCTGTGAAAACTTTTATAGTTCTTGGTAAAATGAGTTTAGGAAGTCTCAATCCAGTTCCCAGTGGGCATGGCCCTGTGCTGTTGCACAAAAACTATCCTTTAATTTGGCACTAATTGAATTAGATTGTCAAAGAGACCATACGCCAAGGGATGGGTGATGTTGGAAATGGAAAAGATGTCACACTGGTCAAGTAAAAAGAAAGACTTGCATTTATATAGCGCCTTTTACGACCTCAGGACGTCCCAAAGCGCTTTACAGCCAATGAAGTACTTTTGAAGCATAGTCAGTGTTGTAATGTAGGAAACACGGCAGCTGATTTGCACACAGCAAGGTCCCACAAACAGCAATGTGATAAATGACCAGATAGTGTTTTTTAATGATGTTGTTGGTGGGATGAATATTGGCCAGGACACCAAGGGTAACTCCCCTGCTCTTCTTTGAAATAGTGCCGTGGGATCTTTTACGTCCACCTGAGAGGACAGACAGGGCCTCGGTTTAATGTCTCATCCAAAAGTCGGCATCTCCAACAGTGCAGCACTCCCTCAGTACTGCACTGGAGTGTCAGCCTAGATATTATTCTCAGGTCTCTGGAGTGGGACTTAGAACTCACAACCATCTGCCTCAGAAGCAAGAGTGCTACCACTGAGCCACGAGTAGAGGGCGCTCAGCTGAACTTGGGGCTGGGGGATGTTATTGGGGCAGAGAAGGGGGAGGTTTCATTCTGCATCGTAACCTGGGAGTACGAGACGCTGACGTTTGGGGCCTGAATTGAGAAGCGATCCATTCCTCTTGGCACTGACACATTCACCTTGACCAGTGCAAAAAAAACACAAAAACCAGAACGATGGCATTTGCCAAATCACTGGTGGAGTTTTGCCAAGTAAAGTCAGTGTGGGACCCCTGGAATAGAACACAGCCAAATGCTTCCCTGTATTTTTGAAGAAGTTTTCGCAACACACTTTTCACAAATCTCTAAACTTAGCACATTCCAAATAGGCTTCAGCCTCAGACTGCAACCCTCTAAAGTCTGGACTGTGTCAAACGCAAGGCAGTAAAATTAGTGCCGGCACTTTATGGTTCTCCCTGACCCACTAGGTCACGTCGCAGGTCAAAACAAGGAACTTAACAGCTTCTCAATAGTCAGGTACAGTCTGGGAAAAAAACTATAAACCCGCTGTAAACACTTGTAAAGTAAATTCAGAACATACATTCGTGGCATCATTTAGTTGCAGGGTAGTGTCCTGTATTATTTTATAGCAGCACTCACAGACCTCTCCGGTTATAAACTGGAGTTCAGTAGTGCTGCTGGGGAACAGAACTGTACATTAACCCATTCAATGGAACAAAGTGGATGCAGCGCTAGCTATAGGAAATGGACTTTAAATGGGAAGATTTTAAATAGAGTACAGGAGCAGGGGGAACCTTGATGTGTAGGGACACGGGTCGTAACAAGGTAGCAGCGCAAGTAGATGAGGCCATAAAAATGGCTAACAGAATCCTTGGTTTTGTATCTAGAGGTATAGAATACTAAAGCAAGAGGTAATGTAGAACTTGTTTGAAACCTTAGTTAGGCCACAGTTGACGTATTGTGCCCATTTTAGGAAAGAAAGAAAGACTTGTCTTTCACGACGTCCCAAAGCGCTTTACAGTCGATGAAGTACTTTTTGAAGTGTAGTCGTTGTTGTAATGTGGGAAACGAGGCAGCCAATTTGCGCACAGCAAGGTCCCACAAACAGCACAGTGATAATGACCAGATAATCTGTTTTAGTGATGTTGGTTGAGGGATAAATATCGGCTAGGATACCAGGGAGAACTCCCGTGCTCTCCTTCGAATAATACCGCAGGATCTTTTACATCCAACTGAGAGGGCAGATAGGGCCTCGGTTTAATGTCTCATCCGAAAGACAGTACCTCCAACAGTGCAGCACTCCCTCAGTACTGCACTGGGAGGGTCAGCCTAGATTTTATGCTCAAGTCCCTGGCATGGAACTTGAACCTCATGACCTTCTGACTCAGAGGCAAGTGCTACCCACTGAGCCAAAACCTAAGGACATGAGATATAAAGGATATATAATATGAAGGACATAAAATTAATGCAAAAGATGCAGCATAGGTTCACGGAAATGCTCCTAGAGATGAGGGCTTATAATTATATGGAGAGACCCGAAAGGTTGGGGCATTTTTTCACCAGAGTGGAGAAGGTTAAGGGATGAGCTGACCAAGGTTTTCAAGATTACAAAGGGTTATGATGAAGTGAATGGTGAGAGGTTGCTTCCACTAGTCAGCGAGATGCTAACGAGAGGACACAAATTTAACATAATCACAAGAAGGATTAAAGGAGAGGCAAGAGAAAGTGTCTTTACACAGAGGTTGGAATTCTCTGCCACAAACTGTTGTTTAAGCAGAGTCCAGAAATTATTTCAAAAAGGAATTATTAGATAGTTGCTTGAAAAAAAAGAGGAATATTCAAGGATATGGGGAACAATCAGGACAGTGGGATTAAACTAGATGGCTCAACTACACAAAACACCGACACAGACTTGGATCAATGCCAAAAGCAGTTTAAAACTGGAGACACTGCCAGAACATGCTGTCAGCATCCCTTGTACCTCTGGCCAATAGGCTCGGTAGAATTACATAGAATTTATAGCACAAAAACAGGCCATTCGGCCCAATTGCTCTGTGCCGGTGTTTATGCTCCACACAAGCCTCCTCCCACCCTACTTCATCTCACCCTATCAGCATATCCTTCTATTCCTTTCTCCCTCATGTGTTTATCTTGCTTCCCCTTAAATGCATCTATGATATTCGCCTCAACTACTCCTTGTGTAGCAAGTTCCACATTCTAATCACTCTCTGGGTAAAGAAGTTTCTCCTGAATTCCTTATTCGTTTTTTTAGTGACTATTTTATATTTATGACCCCAGTTTTGGTCTCCCTCACAAGTGGAAACATTTTCTCTGTGTCTACCCTATCAAACCCTTTCATGATTTTAAAGACCTCTATTAGGTCACCTCTCAGCCTTCTCTTTTATAGAGAAAAGAGCCCAGCTTGTTCAGTCTGTCCTGATAGTTATAACCTCTCAGTTCTGGTATCATCCTTGTAAATCTTTTTTTGTACCATCTTCAAACTTCTCAAAGCTCTACTCACATGATGGAGATTTACTTCTCGCGCACGGCTACACATCTGATTGGGGCGGTGGGCAGCTGGACAACCAAAGGATGTGATTGAGTCTAAGGTCCAAACTGTGGAACTGTTGAGTGTCTAAAGCAATTTGAACATCTTCAGTATGGAGTGAAGCATTAAAAATCTAGGAATGGCTCAGCCCAGAGCTCAATAAGGCCACTGAGACCAGGAAGGTCCTAGATTTGAGCCGCATTCTGCACTGATTTATCCAATCTCAGGTTGCTGCTAGAGTTGGCCTCAGCACCAGTGGCATAAGTGGAGGGGGAGGGGGGGGAAGGGGGGAGGGAGAGGAAATCAGACAGGGGTCCCACTCTGAATTACTATCCAGTGAATGCATAGGAATAAGGCGAGAATAAGAATGGGCTAAGCCGTGACGCCTTCCGCAATCAACAGCTAGTCGTCACTCAGTGTCCAAACTTGCGACAGTAAAAAAATGGCTAGTTGGGTGAGGTATTGGGAGGGCAGCTGTCACACGTGGAACCCGTACCACAGCAAGAATCACGGATTTCACTCCCTCCGCTCCCCACCCCGCACATATTAACACATTACCAGGAATTCCCTTGCAATCATTAACACAAACTCTCAGAGGCCTCCTGCAACGACTGACGTATTCCTAGGGACCCCCACTCACCCCCCACCCCTGAAAATAATCACACCCTCGCAGGAGGAGCCCCTCTACAAATATACTGACACCCAGCAAATATCAACATACACTCCTTCCATTCTGGACTTCTGACAGACAACGTTAGATAAAGTAGGGAAGGAGGAGGCTCGTGTGGAGCCTAAACATCAGCATAGACCAGTTGGGCTGAACGGCCTGTTTCTGTGCTGTGCATCCCATGTAATTCTATGTATGCAAAGAGTTATGCCTGGAGTGTGTAGAAAGCACTCAAAACTTTTATATAAAATAGATTCATTAAGCTTAGTATCAGATGTGACTCCGTGGGAAGCACTCTCAGTTCAAGAGTTAAGAAGGTTGTGGACTCGAGCACATAATCCAGGCTATCACTTAAACGCTGAGGGCTGAGGGCTTATTTCAGGTGCTGCCTTTCAGACAGGACGTTAAACCTCCGCCCAATCTGCCTGAATACAGAAGAGCAGGGAGTCCTTCCAGTGTCCTGGCCAACATAGCCCACAATCAATGCCACCAGTCTAACTGAGATCTTCCCAAGTGCAAATTGGCTGCCAAACTTACCCAGATAACAACAGATTCAAAAGTAATTAATTGAACATAAAGCACTGATGATATGACAAGGTGTTATCTGAATACAAGTCCTTTCTTAAAGTATAAACTGGGGAAAGAGCAGGGGGAGAGGGACTAATTGGATAACTCTATGCAATCTCAGCCAAAGGGAAACAGTGCTCTCATCACTGAGGATACAGTAACAGGGATAAAGGGTTAGTGAGTCGTCAACACACACAGAAACATCTATCAATCTGATGTCCCTCCTGAGGTTCCCCTCACCCATTCCCTAGTGTCGAAGGGAGACCAGTTTGAAACCCTCTGCTTCAGACTGCTGTAAAAAAAAATAACATCCACTAAAGTGCTGAGGGAAAAAGAACAGGAAGGTTTTAGGATACGCCATGTGGATGCAGCAGCCAACCTACTTGAAGAAGAAAAGGATGAGGACCTGCTGTTTGACTAATGTTGCTGAGGGGTTTTGGTTGCCTGCTATTCATTGAAGTAGCAAGCATTTTGAGCTTGACACATATTAACACCTGTTGACGTATTTGTATATTTGTTATAATTAATGTCAGGTGTTTGACCTGCCAAACTGAACCTGACCCTCCTCACCTCCAGGTGACGAACAGTAAATTAAAGTTTCACATCGTACAATATTCTCAGAATGAAGTGTAAAAAAAGAGAACTGGAGAAAAAAAACGATAAGGTAGACCATTCTATGAATTTATAAAATGAAGGTTCAGGCATGGCATTTCATAAAACGCCAATGCTCCTTTTTCTGATAAGATCTTCTTGCACATATAGGAAGGCTGGTGTTGGGCTTTCTCCTGCCAATTTGCAGCTCGAAGTAAAGGAACAACATAATATGCTTTTGGACTCCCAATGTAGCTTCAGCTCTTCCGAAACTCTGCTGCCCGTATCCTATCCTGCACCAAGACCCCACTCCCCCATCACCCTGCCCTCTCAGGTGGACATAAAAGATCCCATGGCACTATTTCAAAGAAGAGCAGGGAAGTTCTACCCGTGTCCTAGCCAAATATTTATCCCTCAACCGGCATCAGTAAAATAGATTATCTGGTTATTATCTCATCGCTGTTTGAGGGACCTTGCTGTGCGCAAATTGGCTGCCGCGTTTCCTACTAATGTTGCTGAGGGGTTTTGGTTGCCTGCTATACACTTCAAAAAGTACTTTGTTGGCTGTAAAACGCTTTGGGACGTCCTGAGGTTGTGAAAGGTGCTGTATAAATGCAAGTCTTTCTTTCCTTCTTTCACCCTGTCCTCGCTGACCTATTCCTGTTCCCCAAAAGCCTAAGAACATAAGAAATAGGAGCAGGAGTAGGCAATATGGACCATCGAGCCTGTTCCGCCATTCCTTAAGGTCTTGGCTGATCTTCGACCTCAACTCCACTTTCCCGCCCGATCCCCATATCCCTTGATTCCCTTAGAGTCCATAAATCTATCGATCTCAGTCTTGAATATACTCAACGACTGAGCATCCACAGCCCTCTGAGGTAAAGAATTCCAAAGATTCACAACCCTGTGAGTGAAGAAATTCTTCCTCATCTCGGTCCTAAATGGCCCACCCCTTATTCTGAGACTATGACCCCTTGTGCTAGATTCTCCAGCCAGGGGAAACAGCCTCTCCCAATCTACCCCATCAAGCCCTCTAAGAATTTAATACGTTTCAATCAGATCACTTCTCATTCTTCTAAACTCCAGAGAGTATAGGCCCATTCTACTCAATCTCTCTTCATAGGACAACCCTCTCATCCCAGGAATTAATCTACTCATTGCACTGCCTGTAAGTCAAGTATATCCTTCCTTAGATAAGGAGACCAAAACTGTACACAGTATTCCAGGTGAGGTCTCACCAAAGCCCTGTATAATTGCAGCAAGACTTCCTTACTCTTGTACTCCAATCCCCTTGCAATAAAGGCCAACATGCCATTTGCCTTCCTAATTGCTTGCTGTACCTGCTGTTAAATTTCTGTGTTTCGTGGACAAGGACACCCAAATCTCTCTGAACACCAACATTTAATAGTTTCTCAACATTTAAAAAATATTCTGTTTCTCTATTCTTCCTATCAAAGTGAATAACTTCACATTTCCCTACATTATACTCCATCTGCCACCTTCTTGCCCACTCACTTAACCTATCTATATCCCTTTGAGACTCTTTGTGTCCTCCTCACAGCTTACTTTCCCATGTAGCTTTGTATCATCTGCAAATTTGGATACATTACACTCGGTCCCTTCATCTAATTGCTTATTGTAGATTGTAAACAGCTGAGGCCCCAGCACTGATCCTTGTGGCACCCCACTCGTTACAGCCTGCCAACCTGAAAATGAACCGTTTATTCCTACTCTCTGTTTTCTGTCCATTAATCAATCCTCTATCCGTGCTATTATATTACCCCAAATCCCATGAGCCCTTATCTTGTATAACAACCTTTTATGTGGCACCTTATCGAATGCCTTTTGAAAATCCAAATATACTACATCCACTGGTTCCCCTTTATCTACCCTGCTAGTTACATCCTCAAAAAACTCTAATAAATTTGTCAAACACGATTTCTCTTTCATAAAACTATGTTGACTCTGCCTAAACATATTATGATTTTCTACCTGCCCTGTTACCACTTCCTTGATAACGGATTCCAGCATTTTCCTGACGACTGATGTCAGGCTATCTGGCCTGTAGTTCCCTGTTTTTCTCTCTCCCTCCTTTCTTGAATAGCGGTGTTACATTTGCTACCTTCCAATCCGCTGAGACCGTTCTAGAATCTAGGGAATTTTGGAAGATCACAACCAATGCATCCACTATCTCTGCAGCCACCGCTTTTATAACCCTAGGATGTAGCCCATCGGGTCCAGGGGATTTGTCGGCTTTTAGTCCCATTAATTTCTCTAGTACTTTTTCTTTACTAATGTTAATTATTTTAAGTTCCTCACTCTCGTTAGACCCTTGGTTCCCCATTATTTTGGTATGCTTTTTGTGTCTTCTACTGTGAAGACAGATACAAAATATTTGTTTAACGTCTCTGCTATTTCCTTATTCCCCATTATAATTTCTCCTGTCTCAACCTCTAAGGGCCCACATTTACTTTCGCTGCTCTCTTCCTTTTTACAGACTTGTAGAAAAAGCCTCAAACTTAAAATTGTCAATCTTGTGTTCAAATTTCTTCACGGCCTTGCCCCTCCCTCTCTCTCGATCCTCCAACAGCCCTACGACCCTCTCGCCCAAACTCTCCATTCCTCTGACTCTGGGCTTTTGTACATCCTCCCCTCACTTGTGCCTTCAGCCACCTAGGCCCCAAGCTCTAGAATTCTCTACCTAAATTCTTCACCCCGCCCCCCCCTTTCACACTCCCAGCAGGTTGAGAGATGGAACATGGTGATTTGCTCCCCCGCCCCTCTCCCCACCGCATGACGACGGCCAATGGTGGAGCGATGTAAATCGGGGACGCACAAGAGGCAAGAACAGGAGGAATGCAGAGATCTCGGAGGGCTGTAGGAGGTTACAGAGTTAAGGAGGGGCGAGGCCGTGGAGGGATTTGAAAACAAGGATGATAATTTTAAAATCCAGGCGTTGCCCAACAGGGAGCCAATATAGGTCAGCGAGCACAGGGGTGATGGGTGAAAGGGACTTGGTGCAAGTTAGTATATGGGCAGTAGAGTTTTGGATGAGCTCAAATTTACAGAGGGTGCAAGGTGGGAGGCCGGCCAGGAGAGCATTGGAATAGTCGAGTCTGGAGGTAACAAAGGTATGAATGAGGGTTTCAGTAGCAGATGAGCTGAGGCAGGGCGATGTTACGGAGGTGGTCTTGATGATGGAGCGGATATGGGGTCGGAAGCTCAGCTCAGGGTCAAATAGGACGCCAAGTTTGCGAACAGTCAGGTTCATCCTCAGAGAGTGGCCAGGGAGAGGGATAATCAATATATTATAAAGCAATACCCACAAAGATCCAATTAACTTCCAGTCTTCTGTTGATTTATTCCTTGGCCTGAAATCCATTTTAGAATTCATTGTTCAACACTCCAAAGCATCAATTAGGCACCAAAGCAATGTGTGGCCCTTTGAGTGCTGCCAATGGTTACACTTAGCAATCTTTAAATTGTATGTTCGTTAAAGAGTCAGAGTCAGAGTCAGTCAGGTTGCCATGCAAACAGGCATAGAGCTTCACACTCTACACCAGCGTGTATAAAATGTTGAATGATTAAAACAACCGACCCTTCAGGGATCTTCACACCAACCTCTGCATGGCCATTAGGGTCACCAACTCTGGGTGGATGGATCCCTGGAGGTGTCATCACATGACCTCCTGCCTCCAACCTCCCTGCCCCCACACCCTTGCCATTGGTCGCCCAACATGCCCGTCCATGCGGTGCCCCGCCTTCCCAGGCCAATCAGGAAAGCAAATAGACTCTTCGTTACCCGATTGGATGATTCTTGACTGTCAGTCAAACAGCCTTCTTTCCTCCCCCACCCCCATGTCTGATATTTTTATAACTAAGAAATAAAAATGTTCAAAGAAGATAGAAAGGACACTATTGCTTTTACTGCCTCAATTATTTTTCTCCTGGGTGTTGCTCACAACAGTGTCCTGGAGATTAATTTTTAATTCCTGGAGACTCCAGGACAATCCTGGAGGGTTGGTAACCCTACCACTGAATACCACTCTTTACAATAATGGCACCAGCAATCCACAAAGTTCAGACACACCTGTTTTTTGCGGATTTAAATTATACCAGAAGTAAACGTATTGCCTACGTTACAACAGTGACTACACTTCAAAAGTACTTCATTGGCTGTGAAGCGCTTTGGGACATCCTGAGGATGTGAAAGGTGCTATATAATTGCAAGTCCTTTCTTGTTTCATTGCAAATCAGCGCTCTAATGGGCCTGGCATTAATGTGAGCAAGAGCCCACATGCTTAAGTCGAACATAACAGATCAAAAACAGATTTGCGCACTGCTACATAACGTGGATAAACTAGACTGAAAATTGTCCTTTCGACTGGTGGCTCCAGTGTGGTTAAGATGGAATGAGCTGAAGAACTGATCAGACAATGAGTTTGAGTTTCAGGTTTTTTTAAATCGTCTCTTTGTCCCTCACCATAGCTGAAAATACCCGGACCTTCATTCTCATCCCAAAGTCTGAAATATTCACCATTCGTTTATAAAGCAATCAGAGGTGACTGCAGCCTGGAAGTGGCCACAGCCTGAGACGATGGGCCTTCTTCGTGAACCACTATTCTTTCTAGCGATTTGATACAACTGAGTGATTTGCTCAGCCACTTCAATTAAAAATCAACCATATTGGTGTGGGACTGGAGTCACATTAGTGAACCGGTTAGGGTTCTTACAACAATCCAATAGCTTCCATGATCACTTTTACTGATAACAGCTTTTTCAAAACTGAATTCAAATTCTCAAACAGCCAAGGTGGGATTTGAATTCAAGTTCTACTAGATAACTAGCTCAGTGACATAATCACTACACTACCGTACCCAATTGTTTGGTGCCCTTAATATAGAAAAACATTCCAGAGCACATCACAGAGAAGAAAAGCAAAATCTGAGCAGGAGGAGAGTTAATTGATCAAATAAATAGCACGATATGAAGATTCTATGTGGCATTTGCTGTCTGAGAATCAGGAGCAAAAACCTCGGGTGTGTAACACACACATCCATAAATACAAGCATACACCACACACACACACACACACACACACACACGCCTATACACACACACTCATACTCATGATTACAAGCACATGCTAATACCAAAAGTATTAAGTGATATGGGGCTAAGGCGGGTATATGGAGTTAGGTCACAGATCAGCCATGATCTCACTGAATGGCAGAACAGGCTCGCGGGGCTAAATGGTCTTTTCCTGTTCGTATGCGCGTGCACACACACAAACACACACTCATATATACAAGTGTATGCACACACAAAAACACGGGCACACGTGCGTGTATACACTTATGGTGCACTTCAGGACTTGAGCACACAGTCCAGGTTGACACTCCAGTGCAGCACTGAGGGGAGTGACACATTGTTGGAGGTGCCCATCTTTAGATAAGACATTAAACAGAGGCCCTGTCTATTTAAAGAGGAGCTATGCCCCCTAGTTCCAAACTCTCCAGTCACGGGAAACAACCTTTCAGCATCTACCCTGTCAAGCCCCCTCATAATCTTATATGTTTCAATGAGATCACCTCTCATTCTTCCAAACTCCAGAGAGTATAGGCCCATTCTACTCAATCTCACCACATAGGACAACCCTCTCATCCCAGGAATTAATCTAATGAACCTTCGCTGCACCGCCTCTAAGGCAAGTATATCCTTCCTTAGATAAGGAGACCAAAACTGTACGCAGTACTCCAGGTGTGACCTCACCAAAGCCCTGTATAATTGTAGCAAGACTTCCTTACTTTTGTACTCCAACCCCCTTGCAATAAAGGCCAACATTTCATTTGCTTTCCTAATTGCTTGCTGTACCTGCATGCTAACTTTCTGTGTTTCTTGTATGAGGACACCCAAGTCTCTCTGAACACCAACATTTAATAGTTTCTCACCATTTAAAAAATATCCTGTTTTTCTATTCTTCCTACCAAAGTGAATAACCTCACATTTCCCTACATTATACTCCATCTGCCACCTTCTTGCCCACTCACTTAACCTGTTTATATTCCTTTTCAGACTCTTTATGTCCTCCTCACAGCTCTGGGCAAATAAGTTTCTCCTGAATTCCCTATTGGCTTTATTAGTGACTATCTTATATTTATGGCCATTAGTTTTGGACTCCCCCATAAGTGGAAACATCTTCTCCACATCTACCCTATCAAACCCTTTCATAATCTTAAAGACCTCTATCAGGTCACCCCTCAGCCTTCTCTTTTCTAGAGAAGAGAGCCCCAGCCTGTTCAGCCTTTCCTGATAGGTATAACCGCTCAGTTCTGAGAGATGCTGTATAAATGCAAGTCTTTTCCTCCGAGCTGGCTTCAAGCAATTAGAACGGAGAAGAGAAAAGCAAAGGAAAAGGTACAGCCCGCCCGAGACCTTTCTTAATTACCACCACTGTTACTAACAGGAGAAACCAGAGTGAGAGAGTGGGTGTGAGCCTTTGTCTAATCACGATGAACCCATGTGGGATCAAAGCCTCTTTTTTGTTGCATAGCTTTGTGTAAAATATATGAACGAATCGCAATAATCCTTTATTAAAAGGATGCCCAGTGCTATGGTTAAGTCCTACAGGTCTGCAAAAAGAAAAACACTACCTAGTTTCAGGGATTATGCTCAAATTGATTTAGATTTTGTTTCTAGTGCAGAAGCCAAAAGAGTTTCAATCAGGATCAAAAAAAAAGGGGGGGCCTCTGATGTTAATAATGTAAATAAACATGAGCCTTGCGGGTCTCGGCCCGAGCTCTCCTTCTATGTGACTAGATATTACTGTAATGCAGCGCAGGTATTGAATTACATAATTGCACAGTCTGACAGCCACACTAAACCTAATAGTAATTGCCCGTCTCAGTGAATAAACCAAGTCCTGACATATTGAGGTCACCAGATAGAGCAGACACTGCCAGAATACATTTTCAGGCTCGAGATGAATGCGAAAGGTGTTCAGGGATCCAGGCTCGCAGGAAGCACAAGTTTACCGTGTGCGACATCAAATATCTCCGTGCCACTTGTTTCATTATTGCAAGATTTCTATATTTATTTTTAAGATCCCTTAATTTTACAGTAACCGGCAAAAAATCAACTTTGTTGACTTAATGAAGCGACATTACTTCTGTCTCGTCTGCAGCCCAGGGCTGACCTTGCTGGCCATTTTAGCGAAGCGACGATTCGAGTATTTAACGCAAGCATTAACCTGCATTAAAATGGCGGATAAGGGAAGTATCATATAAGCATAAGTGTCATAAGCAACTGCCTGCTCATATTGGCAACAGTCAACAACAACCAAGGCACTTCACAGGAGCAGTTACCAAACAAAATTTAACACCAAGCCGCATGAGGAGACATTAGGACAGGTGACCAAAAGCTTGGTCAAAGAGGTAGGTTTTAAGGAGTGTCTTAAAGAAGGAGAGAGAGATAGAGAGACAGAGCGGTTTAGGGAGGGAATTCCAGAGCTTAAGGCCTAGTCAGCAGAAGGCACGGCTGCCAATGGTGGAGCGATGGGAATCAGGGATGCACAAGAGGTCAGAATTGGAGGAACTGGTCTTAGGAAACCATTTCTATTGTTATTGGATTTAAAAGGGTAATGGAGGAAGGGACAGGAGAATGGCATTAAGTGGACAGCTCTTTCGAAGAGCCGGCACAAGCATGATGGGCCGAATGGCCTCCTTCTGAGCTGTAAATTTCTCCCAAGAGTTCACACATCATTTCTCCACCTGAGCTTAAAGAGGAAAAACCTGTACAAGCATTGGTCATTTCACAAACTTCATTCTGCCATGGCTCACTAGGCAATCATCTCGCCTCTGAGTCAGAAGGTTGTGGGTTCAAGTCCCACTACAGAAACTTGAGCACGTAGTCTAGGCTGACACTCCAGTACAGGACTGAGAGAATGCTGAACTGTTGGAGGTGCCATCTTTCGCATGAGGCGTTAAACCGAGGCCTCAGGTGGACGCAAGGGAGCACTTTCTGGTGTCCTGGCCAATATTTATCCCTCAACCGACACCTAAAACTGATTATTTTTTTTAATTATTCGTTCATGGGACGTGGGCGGCGCTGGCGAGGCCGGCATTTATTACCCATCCCTAATTGCCCTTGAGAAAGTGGTGCTGAGCCGCCTTCTTGAACCGCTGCAGTCCGTGTGGTGAAGGTTCTCCCACAGTGCTGTTAGGAAGGGAGTTCCAGGATTTTGACCCAGCGACGATGAAGGAACGGCGATATATTTCCAAGTCGGGTTGGTGTATGACTTGGAGGGGAACGTGCAGGTGGTGCCTGCTGCCCTTGTCCTTCTAGGTGGTAGAGGTCGCGGGTTTGAGAGGTGCTGTCGAAGAAGCCTTGGCGAGTTGCTGCAGTGCATCCTGTGGATGGTACACACTGCAGCCACAGTGCGCCGGTGGTGAAGGGAGTGAATGTTTAGGGTGGTGGATGGGGTGCCAATCAAGCGGGCTGTTTTGTCCTGGATGGTGTCGAGCTTCATGAGTGTTGTTGGAGCTGCACTCATCCAGGCAAGTGGAGAGTATTCCATCACACTCCTGACTTGTGCCTTGTAGATGGTGGAAAGGCTTTGGGGAGTCAGGAGGTGAGTCACTCGCCGCAGAATACCCAGCCTCTGACCTGCTCTTGTAGCCACAGTATTTATATGGCTGGTCCAGTTAAGTTTCTGGTCAATGGTGACCCCTAGGATGTAGATGGTGGGGGATTTGGCGATGGTAATGCCTTTGAATGTCATGGGGAGGTGGTTAGACTCTCTTTTGTTGGAGATGGTCATTGTCTGGCACTTGTCTGGCACGAATGTCACTTGCCACTTATCAGCCCAAGCCTGGATGTTGTCCAGGTCTTGCTGCATGCGGACTCGGACTGCTTCATTATCTGAGGGGTTGCGAATTTGAACACTGTGCAATCATCAGCGAACATCCCCATTTCTGACCTTATGATGGAGGGAAGGTCATTGACGAAGCAGCTGAAGATGATTGGGCCTAGGACACTGCCCTGAGGAACTCCTGCAGCAATGTCCTGGGGCTGAGATGATTGGCCTCCAACAACCACTACCATCATCCTTTGTGCTAGGTATGACTCCAGCCAACGGAGAGTTTTCCCCCTGATTCCCATTGACTTCAATTTTACTCGGGCCCCTTGGTGCCACACTCGGTCAAATGCTGCCTTGATGTCAAGGGCAGTCACTCTCACCTCACCTCTGGAATTCAGCTCTTTTGTCCATGTTTGGACCAAGGCTGTAATGAGGTCTGGAGCCGAGTGGTCCTGGCGGAACCCAAACTGAGCATCGGTGAGCAGGTTATTGGTGAGTAAGTGCCGCTTGATAGCACTGTCGACGACACCTTCCATCACTTTGCTGATGATTGAGAGTAGACTGAGGGGGCGGTAATTGGCTGGATTGGATTTGTCCTGCTTTTTGTGGACAGGACATACCTGGGCAATTTTCCACATTGTCAGGTAGATGCCAGTGTTGTAGCTGTACTGGAACAGCTTGGCTAGAGGCGCAGCGAGTTCTGGAGCACAAGTCTTCAGCACTACAGCTGGGATGTTGTCGGGGCCCATAGCCTTTGCTGTATCCAGTGCACTCAGCCGTTTCTTGATATCACGTGGAGTGAATCGAATTGGCTGAAGACTGGCTTCCGTGACGGTGGGGATATCGGAAGGAGGCTGAGATGGATCATCCACTCGGCACTTCTGGCTGAAGATGGTTGCAAACGCTTCATTTCATTGCTGTTTGTGGGATCTCGTTGTGCGCAAATTGGCTGCCCCGTTTCCTACATTACAACAGCGACTACACTTCAAAAGTACGTCATTGGCTGTAAAGTGCTTTGGGACGTCCTGGGATCATGAAAGGCACTAAATAAATCCATGTCTTTCTTTCTATCTTTGAAACGGTTCACAGGACGAAACCTAATTTGGCAGCCAACTGACATTTTAGCCGCCGTCTTGGATGTTCTCCAAACTGAGGCACCTTAAAGAAGGAAGATCCCATCACCGCCAGTCACCTTTTGCCGCAGTGACCTCACGCGTGTGTGCAAGAAGCTCGAAGGCGTTCCCGGGACAGGCCTGAAACGTATCAATCCGAACCATCTCCGCTTCCATTGGTGAAGGGACAAAAACAATAAAATAAATTCCAGTCTCGCGAGCTCTTTTTTCAAAAGAGAAGGATGCTCCGTGAATTATTCAAGACCTGCCCAGTTAAAAGTGCCTCGTTTTAAAAGAAAATCTCAAGAACAAAAAGGCTAAACTGTCTTCTCTCTCGCAATGTATTACAATGCCTGAGAAACCTGGTTCCTCTGCCTCCATTTGCATCTTGCTTTAAAATGCAGCTCAAGAAAACAAGAGAGAATGTCGTATTGTGCAGGGACAGGCCATCTTTGACAGGGCCGCTGATTTGCAGTGACTAAGCCAAATTCTATTTTTATTACAAGAGACTGGTGTTTTTTAAGGCAGTATTTTGGGGCTAATTTTTCTGCTATTTGTTCTTGGGATGTGGGGTGAAGCTGGCAATGTCGCATTTATTGCCCAACGCTTATTGCTGAGGGCATTAAAAGTTAACCATGTAGTGCGCTGTCTCCTGTACACCTGCCCACACTCCATGCCCCCCCCCGCTACATCCCACCAATGGTGACCGTGCCTTTAGCCATCTAGGCCCCAATCTCTGGAATTACCTCTCTAAATCTCTCTTCCTCTTCACCTCACTCTCCTCCTTAAAGACCCTCCTCTAGGTGTCAGCCCTAGCTCAGTGGTAGCACGCTCGTCTGTAGCGCAGTACTAAGGGAATGCTGCAGTGTCGGAGGTGCCGTCTTTCGGATGACACATTAAACCGAGGTTTAACATCATGTGGCACTATTCGAAACAGAGCAGGGGAGTTCTCCCCATGCCCTGGCCAACATTTATCCCTCAATCAACATCACTAAAGATGCTATATAAATGCAAGTGCTTTCTTTTCTTCTTTAAAGTGGAAAGTGCTCCATTCTTCACTTTAATGAGCAATCAAAACAATAGTTTGATGTAATAAAAACATCAATGGGTTTCAGACTGGATGTGGATTAATGTAGAACAAATACAGGAATGGGACATTTTGCTTCTCTGCATTGGCTTGTTACCCTAAAGCCTTCACAAGAAGGCTACTAATGAAAACCCATGGGCATGAGATGCCTCCAATATGATGGGGATATTTTGCTGTACCCTATTCAATAAAATTGATTGGGTAGAGCCCTGGTTTCTAGGGAATTTCATTACTTTCTGATTAAAATTTCCATTATTCCAGTATGCTTGAAGTATTTGTTTTGTAATAAAATGGGAGCTTGCACAATGCTCAGTTTATGCAATTTCCAACTATAATCAAATTAGATGGCAGCTCTGGAAACTTCATACTGTCACTGAACGGGAGATTCCAGTGAGCAAATAACAACAAAATGACGGGGTCTCCCAATCCGTCATAATAGGTATGACCATTGACGATGAACTTTCATTTACATAGCGCCTTTAATGTAGTAAAACGTCCCAAGGCGTTTCACAGTAGCGAAGATCAGATAAAGATTCACACCGAGCCAAAGAAGGAGGCATTTGGACAGGTGACCAAACATTTGTCAAAGTGATTGTTTTTAAGATGATGCCTAAAACCTGAGGGAGGTGGAGAGGTTTGGGGAGGGAATCCAAGAGTTTAAGGCCCAGGTGGCTGTAGGCAGGGCCGCCAATGGTGGAGCGAAGGAAATGGCGGATGCACAAGAGGCCAGAATTGACAGAACGCAGAGTTCCCGGAGGGTTGTAGGGCTGGAGGAGGTCACAGAGATAGGGAGTGGGCGAAGCCATGGAGGGATTTGTAGACGAGGATAAGAATTTTAAAATTGAGGCGTTGGTGGACCGGGAGCCAATGTAGGTCAGCGTGCACAGAGGGCGATGGGTGAACAGGACATGGTGAGAGTTAGGATATGGGCAGCAGAGGTTTGGGTGAGTTCAAGTTTATGGATGAATATCGGATTGAGAAATGCCGCACCATTAATCATTAGGCCACCAATCCCGACAACAGTCATTTCCAGGTTAATACTTACCAAGTCTAGTCTGTTGTGGGGTCCACATCTGAAACATTAATCACGCTTTCCTTTTCACAGATGCCGAGAGACCTGCTGTGCATTTCTGATTTTATTTTAGGTCTCCAGCCTTTGCAGTTTCTTTTCATCTCACCTCGTTCTTGACTTCTACCCATGTTTAAGCTGATCGCTTAGTGCGCAGTAACCCGTTGCCTTTTTGACGCCTCCCGCCTTGCAACTACTGACTGCAGAAGACCTCCTTTGAGCAGATTACGGCAGGCTCTTCGAAGGAGGTCACAGCCTGCGCTGTGATATCCCTCCCTGCTGTAGGCAAGTTTTTTTTTTGTCACCTATCTCACTCCAAGTATCCAGACTCCACCGCAATTTACCAAAGTCCCAGTGAGGTTTACAACAGTGCAAGACAACCCTTTGATATTACCCCATTAGACTGAGAAACAGCAGGAGAACCCAGCAGCATCCTGTGTTCTTTTACAAGCCAGCGTTCCACTCCAACTACATAACGTAGCTGTATCCTTTTCAATAAATTTAATAGTCTAAAGTCCTGGTTTCTAAGGAACTTCATTATTTCTCGATTACAGATTCCGTTACTCCAGTTTGTTTATAGGCACGTTTGAAGTAACGTTAATTATTGCTTGTGATATTAGTGGGCAAACACTTAACTGGTTTCATGTCGTGATCCTCTCCTATTTTAGCAAAGGCGATAAGAGTAAATGGGTTTAAAATCGCAAACAGAAGGAATGCCATATGAATGTGTTAAGTATTTGTAAATTAATATTGGAAACAAGAATCTCTAGGCTACGGGTGCTTAGAAGGTCTACAATTCTTGGGAGAAAGGTTAATTTATTTGATGTCATTTTATCTGCTGTTTTGCCTCATCTCCAGCAAAGGAACCTCTTACTGTCCAATAGTCCCCGTCAGCTGTGATGGTGAAGTAGTCTGGGCTGCAGAGGTCTACACCAACACCACTGTCTGCTCTGCTTGATGACTCAGGTGGTGCACATACACTGGGCTGGCCAGGTTAGTTTATCAAAGAGCCGGAACAGGCATGATGGGCCGAATGGCCTCCTCCGGTGCTGTACCTACTATGATACTATGACCATCCTCCTCCTCACCTCTCTATTGTGAAAGATGAGACATTCCACAATAGCACATGCAAGTGCAGCCAAGAACTGCCACAATACATTCCCAACCACAGTGAGCATGCTCAATTAGGGGGACTACCCTAGGACTCAACCATTTAAAACTCTGGTAGGTAGGTAGGCACTTGACAGTGCATGTCATCAATACGCCCTACATTTTCACTTAGGCATCAGCCGTGGCTCAGTGGGTATCTCTCCCTCTCGCCTCCGAGTCAGAAGTTCATGGGTTTGAGCTCCACTCCAGAGACTTGAGCCCATAACCTAAGCTGACACTCCCAGTGCAGTACTGAGGGAGTGCTGAACTGTCAGAAGGTGTCGTCTTTCGGATGAGACTTTAACCTGGGGCCCCATCTGCCCTCTCAGGTGAACATGCTGATCCCACAATGCTATTTCAAAGAAAAGCAGGGGAGTTCAATATTTATCCCTCAACTAACATCATTAAAAAAAATTATCTGGTCATTATCACATTTCTGTTTATGGGACCTTGCTGTGCACAATTTGGCTGCTGCATTTCCCTACATTACAACAGTGACTACACTTCAAAAAGTACTTTATTGGCTGTGAAGCGCTTTGGGACATCCTGAGGTTGTGAAAGGCACTATATAAATGCAAGTTCTTTCTTTCTTTACTGTATAAATTACTGGCAGTGTTTTTAATCGAAACTTTGGTTGTGATAAACTCAACGACTCAAGCACCTCGAAGTTTGGTTTTGGATTTGGTCAAAATTTGAATGTTCCAAAGCCACAATACAATCCAAACATCGATTGATTGGTTTGTCTCTTCAGGGGTGTGGTAAATGTCAGAATCGCATTGACAGCCAAAGTTCTGACAGCTCTCATCCCCAGAAATAACTGACTTGATGGTCCAGCTGGAGTGCCTGATAGATCAATAGGGCATCGATGAAACAAACTTGAAAACAGTGCAGCACTAAACTTACCAAGGTTCCTCCAGTTCCTTGCAGGAACACATACATGTGGGATACACAGGTACTGAAGGAAAATGTAGAATAAAATTTTTCCGGTCGTTAATGAGACCCATTCTAACCAGCTGAAAATCAAGTTAAAACTTACCACGGTGTACCATATATTTGAAATCCTTTCACAGTCACCTCCGAGTCTTGCACGTAAATACAATTGGTCAGGAGTGATTGGACGTTGTCAAAGTCCTCTGGCTTCAACTTGGAGACAGATGGGAAGCGGTAGTAGTCCTGCTTCACTAGCTCAGCAATAAAGTCCTTATCAAACGTCAGTTCATGGTTTCCAGCGATGACTATTTTATATTCATACGGAAGGCTTCCTGTAATTGCAAATGAAGCACTTAATTACAACCTACTTCCCTTGTTGAACACGTTCAAGGAATATGTAAAGGGCAAGAGCAGAAATGTTTTTAAAAATGTACACGCAGCTGGAACAATCGTCGCAATAACAACAAAGGTTACATCAGGCACCACTTATCTCATTTAATGATTCAACGAACAGTACTGTGCCCCATTCCCCAGATTTTTGTAGAACTGAATTTAAATGTATATTAAATAGGCTGCTTCATTACCAGGAACGCTGCTGAAAGATCGAACAGTTGCCAGGCATTCTGATGAACTTTAGCTAGCCTTTTGTGTTGTTTCTAGTTTTTAAAAAATATTTTTGTTTAAATAGCGAGTGCTGATAATGTCATTGAAACAAATGGCGGGATTGGTTACTGAGACTGGCAGCGTGAGGGTGCGGAATTAACAAACGGCTGAAATGGTCACCATCACTCAAGTAACCAGATTCACTGTCAACTGTCAGTATGGCTCAGTGGGTAGCACTCTTACCTCTGAGTCAGAAGGTTGTGGGTTTAAGTCCCACTCCAGAGACTTCAGCCTAAAATCTAGGCTGACACTCCTGAGGGAGTACTGCAGTGTCAGAGGTGCTGTCTTTTGGGTGAGATGTTAAAGTGAGGCCCTATCTGCCTTTTCAGGCGGATATAAAAGATCCTATGGCACTACTGCAAAGAAGAGCAGAAGCATTCTCCCTGGTGTCCTCGCTAATGTTTATTCCTCTACTAACAGATTATCTGGTTTATGGGACCTTGCTGTGCGCAAATTGGCTGCTACATTATAACAGCGACTACACTTCAAAAGTACTTCATTGGCTAGGAAGCACTTTGGGATGTCCTGAGGTTGTGAAAGGTGCTATATAAATGCAAGTTCTTTCTTTTACTTCCAGGGATGTCAACTCAACTTGCCTTGTATTGCCTCAGTGATGTCATCAGTGCTCACTGTTTCAACAAAAACATTTTTTAAAATCGAAACAAGAAAACAGGCGAACATTATCGTTATTTATAAGGGTGGAAGTTACACTTGAAATGGTTTTTATACTAACTTAAGGAAATGGGTTAACGCTTGCATTAAAATAGTGCACAAAGGTATTAAACATTTGTGCAATAACTGATCCTCAGAACCAGAACCACACAAAGTGCCTCAATCTCTGAATCTGCCAGACTCCCAGTGCAAGTACAGTCATGCCAAGGTTGCAATTTCTGCCCTATAATTCTTTTAAGGCAGAAGGCTGGTAATAAAAATCACTCTTTAAAAGTAACTGGAGTCCCCTGTTTAAAGAACATGTAAAATATCCTAACACTTTGGTTTTTGGAGGGACAGTAGGGAAAGCACAGCATCCATCCATCTAGTTCCTAAAAATCCTTGTGTAGAGCTCGCAATTGGAGGTGTCGTCTTTTGGATGAGACTTTAAACCGAGTCTGCCCTCTCAGGTGGACGTAAACGATCCCAAACAAAAATCACTACAACAGATTGTCTGGTCATTATCACATTGCTGTTTGTGGGACCTTACTATGTGCAACTTGGCTGCTGCGTTTCCTGCATTACAACAGTGACTACACTTCAAAAAGTACTTCATTGTCTGTAAAGTGGTTTGGGACATCCTGAGATCATGAAAGGCGCTATATAAATGCAAGTCTTTCTATCTTTCTTTAACTGTCACCATCTTGCATATTAAAAAAATGATCAACTGACTGAGGGTAATTTACTGGTTTAGTAAAATTATCCAAAGTAGAGAGATCACTGCTGTGGCGATTTGAATCTCTGGAAGTAACTTGAATTAGCGAGATTCTTCAAATTGCACAAAGTTGCTTTAAGCGAACAGAAACTAAAAATATAAATCCATTTTTCCTCCCATGTCCATTGTATTCATTGCAGTGAACATGGTGACTTAATATCAGCCTCATTTTAATTTGGTTTTTGTGAGCCAGCTCTTGGTTTTTATGTTACTAAACCCATTTCCCGTAAATTCAGTTGATGGTTAGATTCATTTCCAGAATTTTTTTTTAAACTGAATTCAAATTCTCAAACGGCCATGGTGGGATTTAAACTCACACTTCTGGTTTCTTAGACTAGACCTCTCGATTACTAGTCCAGTAACATAACAACTACACTACCGCACCCAATTAAAGACCGAGTTCCTGCAACCCAGGAGAAAAATCACAGGGACATTAAAAAGAATTGCACGATTTCTTTCTCATGTTCTTTGAACACTTTTATTTATTAGTTTATAGCATTATTGAGCTGTTATAATGTAGCAGCCAATTTGCTCTCGGGACATCCCAATGTGCTTTACAGCCAATGAAGTACTTCTGAAGTGTAGTCACTGCTGTAATGTAGGAAATGAGGCAACCAATTTGTGCACTGCAAGGTCCCGTAAACAGCAATAAAATAAATGTCCAGATCATCTGTTTTAGATATTGGTTGAGGCATAAATATTGGCCAGGACACCAGGGAGAACTCCCTTGCTCTTCTTCGAAATAGTGGAATGGAATCTTTAATGTCCACCTGAGAGGGCAGACAGGGCCTCGGTCTTAAAGTCTCATCCGAAAGACGGTACCTCCGACGGTGCCACACTGGGAGCGTCAGCCTAGATTTTGTGCTCAAGTCTCTGGGGTCGGACTTGAACCCGTGACCTTCTGACTCAGAGGTACTTGGATTAGGTACTGAGGGGCACCTGGGCACCATACCACTACAAAGAGTCAACACCTTTAGCTGAGGAGGGGAGAAAATAGATGGGAAAAGAAAAACCAGCACTTCTTAAATGGGACGAGGTCAAGGCCAAGACTTAAAGGTGGCAGTTAGCCCTCTGCCCCACTTTCCACTTGGAACCAAATTAGAAATGGGTGGTGGAAAAATGTTACGTCACGTATCTTCCTGAAAGCCTACTCCTCAAATCCACTTGGAAACTGTGTAGTCAATACGGCCAATAGAAACTCGTGGCCAATAGTGTCCCAGGATAAGGAAGGAAGGAAGGAATCTTTTATTTATATAATACTTTATCGGGTCGTCAGGACAATGACAACAGCTTTGTTTTTATACAGTGCCTTTTTTGTAAGAAAAGCCTTCCTAGGTGAGGTGTGAGCAAAATAGATGCTGAGCCAAAGGACATCCCAAAGCGCGACATGGTCAATTAATGACTTTTGAACTGTTGTTACATAGGCAAATACAAAAGCCAATTTGTGCACCGCAAGATCCCACAAACAGTCATGATGTTGATACTTTATGAAATATATATCTGATTTTGACCTTGCTCACCACCAAAAAAAATACACAGGACATCAATTTAGTACAATTTTGAGCGAGTATCTTAAAGTCAAGACTTTATTTGCATGTATTGTGATTCCAAGTGCATTAATATCAATCCTTGGCCAACACTGAATAGGATAGACGATAGGTACAATAAAGAACAACAACTTGCATTTATATAGCGCTGTTAATGTAGTAAAATGTCCCAAGGCGCTTCACAGGAGCATTATCAGACAAAAATTGACTCCGAACTGCATAAGGAGCTATTAGGACAGGTGACCAAAAGCTTGGTCAAAGAGGTAGGTTTTAAGGAGCGTCTTAAAGGAGGAGAGAGAGGGAGAGAGGCGGAGAGGTTTAGGGAGGGAATTCCAGAGCTTCGGGCCTTGGCAGCTGAACACACGACCGCCAATGGTGGAGCGATTAAAATCAGGGATGTGCAGACATCTCGGAGGGCTATAGGGCTGGAGGAGGTTACAGAGATCGGGAGGGGTGAGGCCATGGAGGGATTTGAAAACAAGGATAAGACTTTTAAAATTTAGGTGTTGCCGGACCAGGAGCCAATGAAGGTCAGTGAGCACAGGGTGATGGGTGAACGGGACTTGGTACGAGTTGGGATATGGGCAACTTAGGATAAACAACTTAAGAAACACATCAAAACGTGTTGAGGCACAGAAAGGCAGCACACTCAATCGCAGTGTTTCGGCACTGACATTGATACACATATTGTGTACACAAACTATACACCTACTGCATAAAGCAATGTGGCAAACACCAATTAAATATCAGCCACTGAGACCAAAGTTCTCCTAACGTTCTCTAACTTGTTGCTTTCATTGAAGCCTTTTTCTAGGAATTTTTGGGCCTCCCGTTGTTTTAAATTGTGCCAATGTCTTCTTATTCTGAACAGAGTTTGATAAAACACAAGCACCCAACCAGAAAGAGGGCTGAACTTGCATCTATATAGCACCTCATAAGTTCGTTCAAACATCCCATAGCTCTTCACATACAATTAATTATTCTGTGAACTGCAGTCATTGTTTCCCAGGTGTATGCAGCAGCCATTTTAAACACAGTAAAGTCCCACAAACAACATTTAGATGAAGGCCCAGTTAACTAGAGTGGCATCCAAGAGTTGGGCAGTGTATAGTCTCAGATGTGCCCTGAGGGGGATTAAAAGGAAAACACAAAGCCAGGATTCACCGATTCAAAACTCTGCTTGATTAAAAATTTCTTGTACAAGGGTAGCATTATTTGACGACAAAATCACAAAGCAAAAGAACACAAAAAACCTGAGGAATTAGTGAACAATTTCGATTTGACACACCTATTAATGGAGGAGGGGAGGATCATAGGTTTCTCGAGAAGGGTGAACAGGATGGGCTGAATGGCCTCCTTCATTTGTACTTACTTTTGGGACCTCTGAGTTACTGAATCTTCTTCCTTCTCTGCTTGTTTAATTTGTTTGAGAGTAACTGTTTTTGTACAATGTAGCTTTATGCTTTGAAAGGACATGGATAAAATAAAACCAGAGGTGAAATTCATATGTAATCCTGAAACGTGGGAGTGAATGCCCACTCCGACTGTGTTGATAATCCCATTTTTTTTCAGGAAAACAGGCTTTCTTTTTGAAATAAAATGTGTCACCACAACAACTTGCATTTATATAGCGCCTTTAACGTAGTAAAATGTCCCAAGGCGCTTCACGTGAGCATTATCAAACAAAATTTCACACTGAGCCACATAGGAGATATTACGGCAGGTGACCTAATTGGTCAAAGAGGTAGGTTTTAAGGAGCATCTTAAAGGAGGAGAGAAAGGTAGAGAGGTGGAGAGAGATAGGGGGAGAATTCTAGAACTTAGGGCCTGGGCAGAGAACAGCAGGACCACTATGAACATCCCACTCTGTAATATTAAAAGGAAAACATGATTCACTACAGGTTTCTCCCCAGAATTTCTCCAATCCAGAAGGTACTGGCTCTCACTCAGATACATCTCCCAACTGGCCACTAGTCATGTGCGAGCCTAGACAATGACTGTTGGCCTGTACTCAACCCTGAGCACCACAGCCAAGCCCCATTCTGTTCAGGTGTCAGCTGTGGCTCAGTGGGTAGCACTCTCACCTTGGAGGTAGAAAGTTGTGGATTTAAGTCCCACTCCAGACACATTGTGCACAAAATCCATGCTGATACTCCAATACACTACTCGAGGAATGCTGTACTGTTCGAGGTGCTGTCTTTTGGATGACATGTTGGAATGAGGCCCCGTCTGCCCTCTCAGGTGGCCATCAAAGATCCCGCGGCACTAAACGAAGAAGACCAGGGGAGATCTCCCCCGGTGTCTTGGCCAATATTTATCCCTCAATCAACATCACTGGAAAACAGATTATCTGGTCATTATCACATTGCTGTTTGTGGGACCTTGCTGTGTGCAAACTAGCTGCCATTTATCCCTGCATTACAACAGTGACTACACTTCAAAAAGTATTTCATTAGCTGTAAAGCATTTGGGACATCCTGAGGTCGTGAAAGGCGCTATATAAATGCAAGTCTTTCTTTCCATAGTAGATTTTCCATCATAGATCACTAGGTAATGATCAGGAATGGGAATCCCGATTTACACTCCCGCCCCACCCCCACCTCCAACAGTGGTACGGAGTCCAATCGCTGCACCTGCTCAGTCGGGACAAAGCCAGAGTTGAATTTGAGGTCTTCCAGTCCGTATTCTCTTCACCCATCGGTGGAGAAGTTGATCAACAAATTCTGTTGCTCCATTGCAAAAGCTCTGCCATCCCTCTTGGTGCAATTCATCCTAGCTTTTTGCGATTAATTGTTGCTGATTATATCACTGTTGCTCAGAACATAAGAACATAAGAAATAGGAGCAGGAGTAGGCCAATCGGCCCCTCGAGCCATTCAATAAGTTCATGGCTGATCTGATCCTAACCTCAAATCTAAATTCATGTCCAATTTCCTGCCCGCTCCCCGTAACCCCTAATTCCCTTTACTTCTAGGAAACTGCCTATTTCTGTTTTAAATTTATTTAATGATGTAGCTTCCACAGCTTCCTGGGGCAGCAAATTCCACAGACCTACTACCCTCTGAGTGAAGAAGTTTCTCCTCATCTCAGTTTTGAAAGAGCAGCCCCTTATTCTAAGATTATGACCCCTAGTTCTAGTTTCACCCATCCTTGGGAACATCCTGACCGCATCCACCCGATCAAGCCCCTTCACAACCTCATATGTTTCATTAAGATCGCCTCTCATTCTTCTGAACTCCAATGAGTAGAGTCCCAATCTACTCAACCTCTCCTCATATGTCCGCCCCCTCATCCCCGGGATTAACCGAGTGAACCTTCTTTGTACTGCCTCGAGAGCAAGTATGTCTTTTCTTAAGTATGGACACCAAAACTGTATGCAGTATTCCAGGTGCGGTCTCACCAATACCTTATATAACTGCAGCAATACCTCCCTGTTTTTATATTCTATCCCCCTAGCAATAAAAGCCAACATTCTGTTGGCCTTCTTGATCACCTGCTGCACCTGCATACTAACTTTTTGATTTTCTTGCACTAGGACCCCCAGATCCCTTTGTACTGCAGTACTTTCCAGTTTCTCGCCATTAAGATAAGAACTTGCTCTCTGATTTTTCCTGCCAAAGTGCAAAACCTCACAATTTCCAATATTGTATTGCATCTGCCAAATCTCCGCCCACTCACCCAGCCTGTCTATATCCCCTTGTAGGTTTTTTATGTCCTCCTCACTCTCTACTTTCCCTCCCATCTTTGTATCGTCTGCAAACTTTGATATGTTACACTCGGTCCCCTCCTCCAAATCGTTAATATAGATTGTAAAGAGTTGGGGACCCAGCACCGACCCCTGCAGAACACCACTGGCTACTGGTTGCCAATCCGAGAATGAACCATTTATCCCAACTCTCTGCTTCCTGTTAGATAACCAATCCTCCACCCATGCCAGAATATTACCCCCAATCCAGTGATTCTTTATCTTGAGCAATAATCTTTTATGCAGCACCTTGTCGAATGCCTTCTGGAAGTCTAAATACACGACGTCCACTGGTTCCCTTTTATCCACCCTGTACGTTATGTCCTCAAAGAACTCAAGCAAATTTGTCAGACATGACTTCCTCTTCGTAAAGCCATGCTGACTTTGTCCTATTAAATTATGCTTATCCATATGTTCCGCTACTGTCTCCTTAATAATAGACTCCAAAATTTTACCCACCACAGATGTTAGGCTAACTGGTCTATAATTTCCAGCCTTCTGCCGACTACCCTTTTTAAATAACGGTGTTACATTAGCAGTTTTCCAATCTGCCGGGACCTTTGCCGAGTCCAGAGAATTTTGGAAAATTATTACCAAAGCATCCACAATCCCTACTGCCACTTCCCTCAAGACCCTAGGATGTAAGCCATCAGGTCCAGGGGATTTGTCCACCTTGAGTCCCATTAATTTACTGAGTACCAATTCCTTAGTGATTTTAATCGTATTTAGCTCCTCCCCCCCAGAGCCCCCTGTTTGTCCAGTGTTGGGATATTCTTAGTGTCCTCTACCGTAAAGACTGAAACAAAATATTTGTTCAGCACTTTTGCCATCTCCATGTTTCCCACCATTAATTTCCCGGTCTCATCCTCTAAGGGACCTACGTTTGCCTTAGCCACCCTTTTTCTTTTTATATAACTGTAGAAACTCTTGCTATCTGTTTTTATATTTTTTGCTGATTTATTTTCATAATCTATCTTCCCTTTCTTAATCAATCCTTTAGTTACTTTTTGGTGTCTTTTGAAGACTTCCCAATCTTCTATCCTCCCACTAAGTTTGGCTACCTTATATGTCCTTGTTTTTAGTTGGATACTATCCTTAATTTCTTTACTTAGCCACAGATGGCTGTCATTTCTTTTACACCCTTTTTTCCTCAGTGGAATATATTTTTTGAAAGTTGTAAAATAACTCCTTAAATGAACACTACTGCTCATGTACCATCTTACCCTTTAATCTATTTTCCCAGTCCACTTTAATCAATTCTGCTCTCATACCATCATAGTCTCCTTTATTCAAGCTCAGTACGCTTGTTTGAGAACCAACCTTCTCACCCTCTAATTGGATATGGAATGTAACCATGTTATGGTCACTCATTCCAAGGGGATCCTTAACTCGGACATTATTAATTAATCCTGGCTCATTACACAGGACCAGGTCCAAGGTTGCTTGCCCCCTTGTAGGATCAGTTACATATTGCTCAAGAAATCCATCCCTAATACACTCAATAAACTCTTCCTCAAGGCTGCCCTGCCCAATTTGATTTGTCCAGTTAATATGATAGTTAAAATCCCCCATAATTATAGCTGTTCCCTGATGACATGCCCCGACTATTTCCTGATTAATACTTCTTCCAGCAGAGTTGCAACTATTAGGAGGCCTATATACTACACCCACTAGTGGTTTTTTTCCCATTATTATTCCTTATCTCTACCCAAACTGTTTCATTATCCTGATCCTTTGTCCCAATATCATTTCTCTGTATTACAGTGATTCCTTCCTTTATTAACATAGCCACCCCACCTCCCCTTCCTTCCTGCCTGTCCTTCCTGATTGTTAAATACCCTGGCATATTTAATTCCCAGTCGTTGTCACCCTGCAGCCATGTTTCTGTAATGGCCACAAGATCATACCCATACGTCGTTATTTGTGCCGTTAACTCGTCCATTTTGTTACGAATGCTACGTGCATTCAGATAAAGAACTTTCAAATATGTTTTGTGACACTTAGTTCCTGCTTTTTCCTTTTTTAACACTTTACCTTTTACTCCATACCTTCTGTCCCTTCCTGACACGCTTTCCTCTGTCTACCTGCTCAGGTTCCCAACCCCCTGCCACAGCTTTGATGCTGGGTTAATCGCCTTGCGCCTTCTAGTTTTCATTTTATCTGTCGTGCCTAAAGTACACTTTCTTTCTGCTGCTCTACGCTTTTCCCTTTCACTTGTTCTTGAACAACTGTTTGTACTATTTGTATTGTAGATTTCCCCTAGGTCTTCCCCTCTCTTGCTGCTCTCAACTTTATTCCCTTCTGACTCCCCGCTCAGGTTCCCATCCCCCTGCCATTCTAGTTTAAACCTTCCCCAACAGCACTAGCAAACACCCCCGCGAGGACATTGGTCCCGGTCCTGCTCGGGTGTAACCCGTCCTGCTTGTACAGGTCCCGCCTTCCCCAGAACCGGTCCCAATGTCCCAGGAATCTAAATCCCTCCCTCCTACACCATCCCTGCAGCCACGCATTCATCCTATCTATTCTCCTGTTCCTATACTCACTAGCACGTGGCACTGGTAGTAATCCTGAGATCACTACCTTTGAAGTCTTGCTTTTTAATTTATCTCCTAACTCCTTAAATTCACCTTGCAGGACCTCATCCCTTTTTTTACCTATGTCGTTGGTACCAATATGGACCACGACTACTGGCTGTTCACCCTCCCCCTCCAGAATGTTGTGTTAATAAAGGTTACAGTAACCGTTGCAGTCTTAAAAGGGGCCAATGTTCTGAACTTGCTCTTCCGGCAGGGAGCCGCACCCACTGGCAGTGCACATCGGGAAATCACAGCGCTCTCCCCGCAACATCCCCTCCCCCCAATGAAGGCTGGGGAAGTGTCAGCAATGTTCTGATTTGTGCTCCCGCTGGGCGAGGCTCCGCTGCAAGGGCGCACATTGAGAAAACTGGATTGGAAGAGCAAAGCACCCGAGAAACTGTGTGGGCCTTGTCTCAGTAAGGGCAAGCATTATGCTGTCATTTTAAAAAGTGGTTATCTTTTTTTTATCTACCACTGCCTTTCATCTAAAGCCTTGGCTTGCTCACAAAACGCAGCTACCAAGAAATGGATTAATTACTTGCAAGGTAGCAAAGGGCAACTCTTCTACTGAAATTATGCAACCCGCAGACTGAAACAATATCAAGTTTGAACCCCTGCCAATGAAAACATTGCTACTGATACCATCATCCTTTACAGACAAGAGCACTCAGACTTCAGAGGGGGACTCAGGGATAATACAAGGGTTCATTCAGGACCACAGGAGACCAGTCCTGTGGTAGCGACCACAAGTGAGATTAGAATGCGTTATTGGCACATTGGCTGTAAAGTTTGGACTACTTTTGATTGCCACGGGGAGGTCGGAGAGGAATTTCTCAGATTTCCCACCGCCCCCCCCTCCCCCAAATTGGCCCGGCTTTTAAAATCTGTTTTTTCACCTCTCCCCAGAGATCATCACATGGTTTTGGGTAGGGTGAGGGGTGTATATATTGTGGTATCACAATTGTGTGGGACAGGCTGGATGGACCAGAGGGTTTTTCCTGGCCATCATTGTTCGCATTATCTCCATTGCACAGAGGCAAATTCGCCTTTGTCTGTAATATCCCCAGATACACTTACTGTGAGCACCACAGTCTGTAACTTCCCCAGGTAGGAACAGGAGGAGGCCATTCAGCCCCTCGACCCTGTTCCACCATTCAATTAGACCATGGCTGATCTGTATCTTAACTCCATTTACTCGCTTTGGTTCCGTAACCCTTAATACCCTTGCCTAACAAAAATCTATCAAGCTCAGTTTTGACATTTTCAATTGACCCCCAGCCTCAACAGGATTTTGGGGGACAGAGTTCCAGATTTCCATTACCCTTGACTGAAGAAGTGCTTCCTGACATCACCCCTTGTCGGCCTAGCTCTAATTTTAAGGTTATGCCCCCTTGTTCTGGACTCCCCCAACCACAGGAAATATTTACATGTGCAGTGAACGAGGGCAGGATTGCTGAATCGCCCCTAGTGATTACACTTCAAAAGTAATTCAGTGTACATCGAGAACTTTGGAACATCGTGAACACGTGGCTAGTCGTCCCATGACTGCACACTCTCTCTGTCCTACTCCGCCCTTGTGCGATTATCCCAGTTTAAAAAAGTCTAAACACATCCACCATCAGATACAATACTTTCAACCATCACGTCTGCCTCTGCTGTAAGTAGCCATAGTTTTTTTTGTGTCTTTCACTTCTCTGGGTTCACTGGCCAGCACTCTGACAGCTGCACGTCTCTCAATATCTCGCTCTCAATTATTAAAAAAGTCCGTATAAATGAATCACTAGCTAGAGAAAATGGAAGTTAGAAAGCTGAACCGAGATACTTTCTGAATAATTGGTCAAGGGAATTCTTAAATCTGGAAACAGCATATTGGCAGGCTCACTAATGCAATATAAAAAAGGCAGAACTGTATTGCTACACAGGAATTTCATATTAACCAAATATGGTTTGTTGCAATCACACTGTTGTTCAATGAGTGACAAATATAGAATTATTTATAACCCGTATCAATTTTTTAAAAACGTTTGTGTGAGGACAATTTCAGCTGAACCAATGTAGGATTAAAGTACATGGAATGGAGCCAAAATTGGAACATTTGAAAATGTGCCTCTGGACTAATCCTGGGGCATGTTCGTATACTGAACATAAAAGCTGCAACACGGTCTAGACTAACTAACACCTGGGAGTAAAAAGAAAGAACTTGCATTTATATAGCGCCTTTCACGTCCTCAGGGAGTTCCAAAGCGCTTTACAGCCAATGAAGTACTTTTGAAGTGTAGTCACTGTTGTAATGTAGGAAACGCAGCAGCCAATTTGTGCACAGCAAGATCCCACAAACAGCAATGAAACAAGTGACCAGACAATCTGTTTTAGTGATGTTGGTTGAGGGATAAATATTGGCCCAGGACACCAGGGAGCACTCCCCTGCTCTTCTACGAAATAATGCCGTGGGATCTTTTACGTCCACCTGAGAGGGCAGACGGGGCCTCGGTTTAACATCTCATCCGAAAGATGAGAATTATATAGAGTTGAATGGGTACACAAGAATAATTCCATAGAGAACAATGGATACCTGGAAGTTGTTAAATGGAAAATAATGGACACTTGGGAGTGATTATAAGCAGAATAACTAATACCTCAGAATGATTAAATTAAAAATATCACATATCCGGGAATGATTATACACAGAATAAGATACCCAGGAGCAATTACATAGGGAATAATAGACACTTACGTCAGCTTGACACAGTGATAGCATTCCCACCTCTACTGAAAGGGTGGAGGAAGCATATTAGTAACTTTCAAAAGCAACTATCAAAAGGGAATTGGATATATACTTAAAAGGGAACAATTTGCAGGGCTATGGGGAAAGAGCAGGAGAGCTATCCTTTATTTATCCCTCAACCAGCAACTAAAACAGATGATCTGGTCATTTATTTCATTGCTGTTTGTGGGATCTTGCTGAACGCAAATTGGCTGCTGCGTTTCCCTGCATCACAACAGTGACTACACTTCAAAAATACTTTGTTGGCTGTGAAGCGTTTAGGGTGTCCTGAGGTTGTGAAAGACACTATATAAATGCAAATCTTTCTTTCTTCTTAATGGAACGGTGAACCTGTTTGCTTGAAATGGGTTAACACCTCTGTGAAAATGGCAGAGAGGGGAAGGTCACACAAACGCGTTCGACTCTCATCTTGCTGATATCTGTTCAACGCAGGTCGCTTACAACAGCAATTCAACCCTGTCACCGTGTCAAAGTTCGTAAAGCTCGTGCTTTTCTCTCGCTGCTTTTGGCACGAGCAAAGCTGCTTACCGGAATTACTGACGAATGCACTGCCGGTGATCGGCCAAACTTAAGGGCAGAACGCGCACGGTAGTCATGGCAGCCGAAACTAGATACTGCAGAGTCATTTCTGTGAGGCACCTCACCAGACACAAGTGCAGATCAGAGATCATAGAATCTTACAGCACTTGGCCCATCGTGCCTGTGCCAACCCTTTGAAACAGCTATCCAATTAGTCCCACTCGCACCCCCACCCCCGGCTCTTTCCCCATAGCCCTGCTAATTTTTCCCTTCAGATATTTATCCAATTCCCTTTTGAAAGTTACTATTGAATCTGCTTCCACCACCCTTTCAGGCAGTGCATTCCAGATCATAACAACTCGCTGCATAAAGAAATGTTTCCTCATGTCACCTCTGGTTCTTTTGCCAATCGCCTTAAATCTGTGACCTCTGGTGACCAACCCTCTTGCCACTGGAAACAGTTTCTACTTATTTACTCTATCAAAACCCTTCACGATTTTGGACACCTCTATTAAATCTCCTCTTAACCTTACAGGTATAACGCCATAGTCAACAACTTGCATTTAAAGAGCACCTTTCATGCAGTGAAACGTCCCAAGTTGCTTTCACAGTGGTGTAATCAGACAATATTTGACACCAAGCCACATAAAGAGATATTAGGACAGGTGACTAAAAGCTTGGTCAAAGAGGTAGGTTTTAAGGAGGGTCCAAAGGAGGAGAGAGAGGGTGTGAGGCGGAGAGGTTTAGGGAGGGAATTCCACAGCTTGGGGCCCAGACAGCTGAAGGCACGGCCGCCAATGTAGGGGCAAAGGAAATCGGGGATGCGCAAGTGGCCAGAATTGGAGGAACTCAGAGACCTGGGAAGGTTGTGGGGCTGGAGGAGGTTACAGAGATAATCCCCAACCCTCGACCGGCGCTCAATGGCAGCAAGGCTCTGGGGGAAAATGATCTCCCCCAAATCCATGGCAGCATTGTGCACCGAGATTGTTGATTTTCCTTGGTTAAATCGTAGGGACGTGCAGTTTTTAGGTTGAAGATTCTCCAGGACTTGAGCATGCAGTACTGCCCAGCCAGAAGAGGCTCGTCATCAACCCCAACACTTGCTGTCAATTGTGAAGTGCCTGACTCAGTAAAACATGCTGTTGTAATTTAAAGGCGTCTAATCATAATATTTGTTCCGACAAATTCAATTAATAACAAGTGTCTGAGCCTATCCCAGCTGCAGGCCTCTGCATTTGTGTAAAATACGAGTTAAATTGGTTCCCGTAGAGAAAGATGAAACAGTTCACTTTTAAAAAAAATTATAGGCATTGTTTTTTCTTTTAATACACATTCTGGGACCATATGGTACACAAATGCGCTTATCTCATGGGTGCACATACGTATCATTCTCTTGACGCTCCCAGCGTGTCTCCCAAAAGATGTGCCAGGCCCCAGCAGCCAGTAAAGGGCTGCTACCTGTTGCTGCCAGGCACTTCCCCGATGTGGGGGTGGGGGGTGAGGGGCACCAGGCATTGAGAAAGCGGGGGGGTGGGGGGAAATTGCTTTTTAAATGGCGGACTTTGCTTCAGCACCTGTTCCAAATGGACGCCAAGTGGCTGGGACGCAGCTGCTCCATCCACATTATGATATGGCTGCCTGATTTACATTACCAGGTTATAGTCCAACAGCTTTATTTGAAATCACAAGCTTTCGGAGCTTTCCTCCTTCGTCAGGTGAGTGGAAGGAGGAAAGCTCCGAAAGCTTGTGATTTCAAATAAAGCTGTTGGACTATAACCTGGTGATGTAAGACTCCTTACATTTGTCCACCCCAGTCCATCACCGGCATCTCCACATCATGATTTACATTAAAGTCAGGGCTGCCCTGCCAATGAGCCTACGTCTTGCGCGCTGGCTTCGAGCCCTCTTGGCAATTGCCACCCACACCAGGGGTTTGCCAAACACCTCAACCCGGCTGTAGGCCTCAGGCCTCAGCACCCAATTTTCTGGGATGTGGATGCCCAGTGCGCTTCAGTGCATTCAGCCCCTATTACCTACTTCTTTTATTACAAGAAGTTAAACACTGTAAGACAAACAGATAGAAAAGTTTCTTTTTAAAATTTAAAGCTTTACAATTTTTTTTAATCAACAAAAAAGAGACAATCGTACACTAAGTTTCACACTGATAATATTCTCAATAGTGCCCCTACAGGACAATACATGGGCAGCATAGTTCTGCACATTCCAAGGCAACTTATATAGAATTACAAAGAATGTACAGCACAGGGACAGGCCATTCGGCCCAGCAGGTCCATGTCGGTGTTTATGCTCCACACGAGCCTCCTCCCGCCACTCTTCATCTTACCCTATCAGCACCTCCTTCTATTTCTTTCTCCCTCACGCGTTTACCTAGCTTCCCCTTTAAATGCTTTAGGACCAAGAGAAGCAGTGGGTGAGGGCAGATGATCTGCATTAGGGCGCACAGGGATCTATCCTACCTTTGTCTAGCAATGGTAAATGCCCAACTGGTTCTCCAATGCCCTTCAGGGACGGGAACCTACTGCCCTTACCCGGACTGACCTACACGTGACTCCAGTTCCACGCTACGTGATTGACTCTTTATGCCCTCTGAAGTAGCTCAGCAAGCCACTCAGTCGTCCCACAACCTTCTCAGGTAAACTAGGGATGGGCAATAAATGTAACCTTGCCAGCGAGACCCACATCCCGAGAACAAATAATAAGAACAAAGGAAATCCAAGGATGGGCTTGCTTACTAAAGAGGTTTTCTTGCCTGTCTATCTGCACAAAGATGACTCATAGGTATTCATCATACAACTGATCACTGTCTAAAGGTTAGGTGGGCACTGACCCTGCATACATAGGTCCATTTCTTTCCATTTCTTTCCAACTGAAGTCGAGCTTGGGTCTGATAGTCGTGCGATTGCTAAAGTGGGTGTGAGCCTCAGTTAGGAGGTCATGCATTATGTTGAAGAACTCCACACAATTACAAAATGAGCCCACCACAGACTTATGTAACCAGGCAATCGTTTGCCTTGAAATTATTACTTAATGTTGCCTCTCATTTTAGAAAAAAAAATCTCAGTTCTTGCAGATAATAACACAGCTGATGGTTCAATTGTTAACAAGTCTTATTGAAAAGACAGAGTTACCCCATCCATAATGCCGACTGCCAACTCACCGACCCGAGAAGGTGGTGGGACAACTGAGTGGCTTGCTAAGATACTTCAGAGGACATAAAGAGCCAATTACGTAGCATGGAACTGGAGTCACATCTAGGCCAGACCGGTAAGGATGGTAGGTTCCCTTATGCTGAAGGACAACAGAGAACCAGCTGGGTTTTTAACCACAATCCGGCAACTTTAATGGTAATTTTTTTCTGGTGCTAATGCACAAATTACCAGATTTATTGAATTTGAGATTTGGGATTTAAACCAACAACCTCTCAGTTGCTAGCCCGTTAGCATAACCGCTACACTACCACACCCTAATAACAGGTAATAGGTCTCTCTCTCTCTCTCCTTTTGCTGAGTAAGACAGTTATAGTACCCACAAACCCCACAGTCCTAGTTGGAATCAGAACAAACCCAGTTCCAAAAGGAATGAAGCTCATTCATAGAATCATGGAATCTTACAGCACAAAAGGAAGCCACTCGGCCCATCATGCCTGTGCTGGCTCTTTGAAAGAGCTGTCCAATTTAGTCCCACACCCCAGTTTTTTCCCCATAACCCTGCAAATTAGTCCTCTTTAAGTACACGTCCAATTGTCTTTTGAAAGTTCCTATGGAATCTGCTTCCGCCACTCTTTCAGGTAGAAAATTCCAGATCTTAACAACCCTCTGTGAGAAAAAAATTCTCCTGATTTCCCCTCTAGTTCTTTTGCCAATTATTCTAAATCTATGACCTCTGGTTACCGACCCACATGCCAGAGGAAACAGCTTCTCCCTACTTACTCTATCACGGGTACGGTAGCATAGTGGACTAGTAATCCAGAGACCTAGAGTCATGAGTTCAAATCCTGCCATGGTAGCTGGGGAATTTAAATTCAATTAATTAAATATAATCTGGAATTAAAATACTAGTGTCAGTAATGGTGGCCATAAAACTACTGGATTGTTGTAAAAACCCATCTGGTTCCTTTAGGGAAAGAAACCTGCTGTCCTTACCTGGTCTGGCCTATATGTGACTCCAGACCCACAGCAATGTGGTTGATTCTTAAATGGCCTAGCAAGCCACTCAGTTGTAAAATCTTGCTTAAAAAAAGTCACAATAAGAATAAAACCAGACAGACCACTAGGCACTGGACACAACAAAGACAAACCATGCAAAGTCGTCCTCACTAACATCTGGGGATCTATAAAGCCATCCTTGGCCCACATTGGTCTGACCAAGTCTATCACTGAACCCAGCTTGGCTGAGTAATGTGCAAGAATGCACTGCCATGCTTAAACTAGAATCATTTAGCACAGAAGGAGGTCATTCGGCCCATCATGCTGACTCTTTGAAAGAGCTATCCAATTAGTCCCTCTTTCCCCAAAGCCCTGCAAATTTTTCCTTTTTAAGTATTTATCCAATTGCTTTTTGAAAGTTGCTGTTGAGTCTGCTTCCACCGCCCTTTCAGGCAGTGCATTCCAGATCGTAGTAACCATCAGATGAAATGCAACTTCAAACGCCAAGCTTATTTGTGAGGGAAGTCCTTTTCACAATCGTGAGGACTTTTCTTAGTGCCTGGAACAGATAGAAAGGAACCTCACCTTCTACCATTCCCAAATGTGAAGGGGTTAATAGTATGGAGACAAACAGTATATTACACTCTCAGCCACTTAAAGGCCAAACACTATTAAAAAACCTCAATACTTTCCCTTAATAAACAAGTTATAGACTTAACTTCTTTTTGCGAGGTGTTGGGATAGCCTGAAACTACAGCAAGTGTTGGCATAATCCGCCACAATTTAATAAGAAAAGCCATCCCTCAGTTTCTGAAACTCTGGAATATCCCCTGTGTGTATCACAGATCAATTTATGTGGCATTTTTTCACTAATCAAAAACAAATGGAAGGTTAAAATCAGCTTACTGTGTTCTGAGCAGCAAGGAGGCAAAGTACAATTATTGTAAATAAATTACATTTCCCACACTCAAGGTAGATTGTTCAGAGTACATTTGAGTGTAATCAAACGTTACTTTTGAATATGTCAATAGGTAATTCCATTTTCTATCCAAGACAGACTTCAAACAAATAATTTAATTTTTTTTAATTGTAGCTTCTAAAATTCTAAAAATCACACCATATCATGGCATATGTATTATTCACAGAAAAAAAGCTTATCGCACATTGTTAAATGTCTCTGGGAAACTACAGCAATCCTGTCTTTGTGTCAGCCGTGGCTCAGTTGGTAGTACTCTTGCTTCTGAGTCATAAAAGTTATAGGTCCCAGTCCCACTCCAGAGATGTGAACACATAATCCAGGCTGACACTCCAGTGCTGTACTGAAGGAGTACTGCACTGTCGGAGGTGCCGTCCTTCAAATGAGATGTTAAACTAAGGCCCCAGCTGCCCTCTCTGGTGGATGTAAAAGATCCTGTGGCACTATTTTGAAGAAGAGCAGGGGAGTTCCCCCCCCGGGGTCTTGGTCAATATTTATCCCTCAACCAACATCATTAAAACAGATTATCTGGCCATTATCACATTACTGTTTGTGGGGCCTTGCTGTGCTCAAAATGGCTGCCGCGTTTCCTATATTACATTGGGCCGAAGGGCCTGTTTCCATGTTGTAAACTTCTATGATTCTATGATTCTATTACAACAGTCATTACAACAGTTTCCTACATTACAACTTCAAAAAGTACTCCATTGGCTGTAAAGCACTTTGGGATGTCCTGAGGTTGTGAAAGGTGCTATATAAATGCAAGTCTTTCTTTTAAATGATGTTGAAACAACAAATGGAAGGAGAACTCCATTGCCCTTCTCACAATGCTGTTGATAAAGAATTGAAAATCATAAGAAGCCTACAGTACAATCCATTGATCAAAATGCTACTGATAGATAACTGAGTGAAAAGAGGATTTATATATAAACTGAAGAAACCAGCCACACCTTTTCTTTGAAGATCTTCTATTGTATCTTGTCTAACCATCTACATAAATTTCACACAACCTATAATGGGCTACTGGCAACATGACAACATGGCCAACCCCTGCTCCTATTTCTTATGTTCTTATAGCAGGGATGGTGGATTGCCATTGTTCTTTGAGGAGAATAAATACAGGTCCTCACTTACAAAGTAGTGGGATTAATAGCAAACACCACATTACACAGCATAACCCACCACTGATGGTGCATTCCCATTGTTTTACTGACAGTATCAAAGGCTTGCAGCCCAAAGGCACTGAGCAAGTGATGAAGGCTTTCGTTCATGAGCAAATAAAAGAACAATTACAAAGCAGTCACCCAGACTGACAATCCACCTGTTGGACCAGGATCATTTCACTGGGGTTAGGGATGGGGGGGAATGGGTGCAGCCTGTTAGACAATAGATCACGTGTTTAATAATGCTCTAGATTTGATTGGTGCAATCTCGGACTGGGAAGCTACCAACATTGCCACAGTGTTAGAAAATGGAACAGATTATATAGTATCCTCAGGACCTCCCAAGGCACTTTTACAGCCAATTAAGTACTTTTTGAAGTGTCACTGTTGTAATGTAAGAAACACAGCAACCAATTTGCACACAGCAAGGTCCCACAAACAGCAATGTGATAATGACAAGATTATCTATCTTAGTGATGTTGGTTGAGGGACAAATACTGGCCAAGACAAACTCCACTGTTCTTCTTCAAAATAGTACCATGGGATCTTTTACATCCACCTAAGAGGGCAGATAGGGCCTCAATTTAATAGCTCATCTGAAAGGCAGCACCTCCAACAGTGAAGCACTAGAGTGCAAGAGTAGATTTTGTACTCAAGTTGCTGGAGTGGGGCTTGAACCCACAACCTGCTGACTCAGTGGCGAGAATGATATCAACTGAGCCACAACTGACACTGTATAACAAACCTCATAGGCGGAGAGTACATAGGAAAAATGGGTGGGCTGTGTCACGGGGGCGCGCTCCCCCCTCGCATGATTTGCCTATCGCCCTGCACCCAAGTGCAAAAGAGAAAATGTGTCCTGATGTACTTAAGTACCTATGCCCACTGAGTATGAATGCTCAACACACTCATACCAAATTCCTCTCACCTCCATTTCAACAACAGAGACATCAACCCCTTTAAAATATACAGCTTAATGCCCCTGTTAAAATAACAGAGGGTGGAATTTACTTCTCGTGTGTTATGTTTCTACAATAATAAGATAGCCAACAGTCATTTCATAGGAACATGTAGGCCATTCAGCCCCTCGAGCGTGTTCCGCCATTCAATTAGATCACGGCTGATCTGTAGTTTAACTCCATCTACCCGCCTTGGTTCTGTTGGCCTTAATAACCTTGCCTAACAAAAATCTATCAATCTTAGTACTGAAATTTTCAATTGACCCCCAGCCTCAACAGCTTTTTGGGGGAGAGAGTTCCAGATTTCGATTACACTTTGTGTGAAGAACTGCTGCCTGACATCATCCCATCACTTTCTCAGTAAGTTTTATACTAAAAACCCAACCGGTTCACTAATGTCCTTCAACGAAGGTAACGTGCCGCTCTTACCCGGTCTGGCCTATATGTGACTCCAGTCCCACACCAATACAGTTAACTCTTAACTTTCCTCTGAAGTGGCCTAGCAAGCCGTACAAAGAATAACAAGACCTTCACCACACGGACTGCAGTGGCTCAAGAAGAAGGCCCACCACCACCTTCTCAGGGGCAATTGGAGGTGAGCAATAAATGGCAGCCTTGCCAGCGATGCCCACATCCCAAGAATCAAAAAAATGCCCTAAAGGATAGTGTGGTCCTAGGAGATAAGCAGATGGGGAGTTTGCCCGTGCTCTCCACTGGTCCGCTGAACATTAGCTAATTAGAATACTTTGTGGTCACTTCAGACTTACCAACCGACATCTAAGTTCTGTAGGCTTAGGTATGTGAGGTGTGCCTCTCCGAAACCCCTTCCCATCGACACAAAACTGGCGGGTGCAATTTGGGGTGCGAAGACTAGAAATCACTCTGAGGAGAAGTGGAATGAGAGTCCCTCTTGCAACGAGTGTCACTCCCCTTCATTCCAGCGTCAGGTCAGCACAATCCCCGACTCCAGATTGTGGCCGCACATGCACTATAACTGCAGTGTCAGTGCTGAGCAAAACCTCTTTTCACCGACACTGCAGTTGTAGTGTGGATGAACCCTTACGACAACAACAACAACTTGCATTTATATAGCACCTTTGATGTAGTAAAACGTCCCAAGGCGCTTCAAGGGAGCGTTATCAATCAAAATTTGACGCCAAGCCACATAAGGAGCTATTTCGACAGGTGACCAAAAGCTTGGTCAAAAGAGGTAGGTTTTAAGGATCGTCTTAAAGGAGGAGAGACAGGTAAAGAGGCTGAGAGGTTTAGGGAGGGAATTACAGAGCTTAGGGACTAGGCAGCTGAAGGCACGATCGCCAATGGTGGAGCGAAGGAAATCGGGCATGCTCAAGGGACCAGAGCTAGAGGATTGCGAAGTTCTCAGAGGGTTGTAGGGCTGGAGGAGGTCACAGAGACACGAGTAAGTGATGGGTGCCATGTGCGCCCCACGGCCATCTTTCCAATTAGTGCAGAATTTGCAGATTCCATCTCACTGCTCTTGAAACTTGGATCCCAAAAGAGGCCTTCGGACAAAGGGAGACTGTCATTCCTCTCTACCTGGGCGAGGCTTTTAATCCAGGTCTGAGAGACGGAGGAGCAGTGGTCCTGAAACTCTGCTTCACCCAATCTGCGAGACAGACCATGGCAAGTAGGCAACTCAAGGAAAACTGTTTGTTTACCCCATGGGAAGAGAGACTACTTCAAAAAAAAACTGGAAAGTATATGTGACAAGAGAGCGCATTTCTCCATTTGAATCCCACAACATCTAATCTGAACAATACAACAAAGGGCGCATTCCTTTCCTCCCGTTATCTGTTAGTTATTAACTACTGGGAACGGGGCGGAGGTACATAATAAATTTTAAGAACCGTCCTCCAGCGTGAACCACTTCAGACGCACAAAAAGATCTCCATTGTGTCCATTTTCTCTCTCAGCCTCTCAAGCTTAGTGATTATGATAAGATAATTTTATATAAAGGATACTTTGATTGGGGAGGAAAGGAGGAGGGGGTAGGGGGAAAGGTGGAAAATATTGTTAATTAGAATTCCGCGACCCTATTGTAGCAACCTGCAGTCACCGGGGTACTTTGATTTAATTATCAAAATTGTGAATGGCATTCGTACAACAAGAGGTTAATTAGGGTCACACAGAGCGATCAAAAAAAAAATGGACTCTTACCTAACCAATCGTTGAACTTCTTAACCTCCGTGGGGAGTCCCAGCTCTGTGAAATCGCCCGTGTGAAGCAGTATGTCCCCATACGGCATCTGAATGCCATCTGTTCGGGAGTGTGTATCAGAGACGCAGACAAATCGTGTGTGGCCTGCCGGTTTCGGAGTGTCATATGGGACAGGGTCAACCCTGAGTGCAAGCACAATGAGATAAAAGAGACAAAAATCACGGCATTAACAAGACATTAATATAGCTGCTGCTTCCTCATTAGTGACCGGACCAGATAGAAATGCAGACCAGTTAGCATTAATTAACCTTTAAATTGCAAAAGTGCTCCACTGATAACTTGCACACACACACGCACATGGGTCACTCAGGGAGTGGGAAATATAGGCAGCGTTAGAAACCATATCCATTTTTTTTAATAAATTAAATTGCAATTACAAATGATTTACAATACCTCATTAAAAATTACGCTCTAATTAAAGTCACTTCAGAAACTGAGTCCAATGCTGTTCGACAATTAATTTAACATTTTTCAGACAAGGAGAAATCAATTTCATTTTTTTCCACCAGGAAAAGGTTTCTCAACTGAAGAAAGCACTTGTGTGTCTGCTTATTTTTTAAACACATGATTTATTAACCCATTAAACACCGCAGGAGTATAATAAGGACAGAAAATTAGGTTACGACTCGAATCTGTTCAGAGAATGCTATGAGGTAAAGGAATATAGTTCTTCAATTTCCTTTGTTTTTTTTTAAAAAAACAAGAATACATCACAAGAAAGATCTAGATGCTGAAGGCCATTTGACCCATCTTAATTCATCCTATACTTCCCCCATTATAACGCCCAATTGTTTCTTAAATGACTCTAGGGTTTTTGCCTCTACCATAGCCAGATGTGTTGGTCACTCTTTGTGTGAGGAAGAACGTACTGGTAATAAATTTGCCTTTTGCTAGTGTGAACCAGTTTTCCCTCTTGGCTGGGACCTCTGAATTTAGGGAACAGTCTCGTGGCTCTTCTCTGAACTAATCCCACCCCCCACCGTGCCCCTCCCCCAAGAGCCAGAATGTCTCCCTTGTGTCTTGGTAGGAGAGAGAGTTGGAGTGATTTAGGGAGGGAAGTCCAGATTTGCTGAATAGCGGTCTGGAGTGGCTGATTTCTCTACGCCCTTCACTATCTCATGAGCTGAGAAAATGTACATACAAATTCTCAATAAGACACAGGTGAAGCATCCTCAGGTAGAATAAGGGCACCTTGTAAAACAAAGGAGTGCAAGTGGGGGGGAGTGCTGCTCAAACTGTACAGTGGTCTAATCAGACCTCACTTCAAGTATTGTGTCCAGTGCAACAGTGACTACACTTCAAAAAGTACTTAATTGGCTGTGAAGCACTTTGAGACATCCAGAGGACATGAAAGGCACTGTATAAATGCAAGTTTCTTTACTCACCTCCCAAACTCGACACAGGTGAGGGACTTCAGTTATGTGGAGAGATTGGAGAAGCTGGGGTTGTTCTCCTTAGAACAGAGAAGTTTAAGTGGAGATTTGATAGAGGTGTTCAAAATCATGAACGGTTTTGATAGAGTAAATAAGAGAAACTGTTTCCAGTGGCAGAAGGGTCGGTAACCAGAGGACACAGATTTAAGGTGATCGGTAAAAGAGCCAGAGGCGACATGAGGAAACTTTATTTTATGCAGCGAGTTGTAATGATCTGGAATGTGCTGCCTGAAAGGGTGGTGGTTAACAGTAACTTTCAACAAGGAATTGGATAAATGCTTGAAGGGAAAAAATTTACAGGGTTATGGGGAAAGAACAGGGGAGTGGGACTAATTGGATAGCTCTTTCAAACAGCCAGCACAGGCACGATGGGTGTCCTCCTGTGCTGTACCTACTACAATACTATGATAAAATAAACCCCCTCGCCTGCTGGCCCAATGAGCTTCTCTTCAGTAATTGAGCCAGGAAAGCCTCCTATTTGATCTCCAGTCTGTACTGAATCCTAGAATGATTACCGCACAGAAGGAGGCCATTCAGCCCATCGAGTCCGTGCCGGCTCTCTGCAAGAGCAATCCAGCTAGTCCCACTCCCCCGCTCTATCCCCGTAGCCCTTCAAATTTTTTCCCTTCAAGTACTTACCCAATTCCCTTTTGAAGGCCATGATTGAATCTGCCTCCACCACCCCCTCAGGCAGTGCATTCCAGATCCTAACCATTCGCTGTGTAAAAAAGTTTTTCCTCTTGTCGCCTTTGGTTCTTTTGCCAATCACCTTAAATCTATGTCCTCTGGTTCTTCGCCCTTCCGCCAGTGAGAACAGTTTCTCTCTATCTACTCTGTAGAGATTCTACAATTGACCTTGGCACCCCTGAGGTAGGAGGGTTGGCGTGGGGAAATCGGCCACTCCTGATCACTATCCAGCAACTTCTGGTGCAAGTGCCCCATGTGGACATTGGAATGAGAACAGCACCAAGCTCGGCCGTGATGCACCCTATGGTAAATAGCCCACCTACATTCACTGCCTGGGCTTACACGGAAATAATGCAACAATATAAAGCTGATGAAAAGAAAGAAAGACTTGCATTTATATAGCATCTTTCACATCCTCAGGATGATTAAAAGCGCTTTGCAGCCAATGAAGTACTTTTTGAAGTGTAGTCACTGTTGTAATGTAGGAAACGCAGCAGCCAAATAACGCACAGCAAGATCCCACAAATAGCAATGTGATGATGACCAGATAATCTGTTTTAGTGATTTTGGTTGAGGGATAAATATTGGCCAGGACACCAGGGAGAACTCCCCTGCTCTTCTCAGAATAGTGCTGTGGGATCTTTTATGTCCACCTGAGGGGACAGACGGGACCTCGGTTTAACCTCTCATCCAAAAGACGGCACCTCCGACAGTGCAGCACTCCCTCAGTACTGGCACTGGATTGTCGGCCTGGATTACGTGCTCAAGTCTCTGAACCCATGACCTTCTGACTCAGAGGCGAGAGTGCTGCCCACTGAGCCACGGCTGACACCTAGCTGAGCTAGTTCGAAATGGTTTGAAAGCCCATCAGGGCTGTGCAAGTTTTCGTTAACTGTGCACCTCCCTGATGTTCATCCATCGTTCCATAGACCAACAAAGGAAACTTTTTGATCAGTCAAAAAGACAAAACCTGCTCAAAAATGTTCTTAAATTGTTATTGAGATTCAAAATGGCATTTCTACAACAAAAAAGTTATTTAACATGGGTTTGTGATTATACAAAATGATCAAAAGCACAGGTCAGCAACTCCTGGGATTCCACCCACAGCTTTTCATAAATTTAAGATGAACTCAAGAGCAAAGCTTCCTCGCAGCGAGAGGCTCCCAAGCAGCACATCAGCCTTATTCACAGCCGTGAGTTTATTCTGTACCACGACCGATAATGCATACAGTCCGAGAGCAAATCTGTCTGGATGTTGAAGGATCGGTTCAGCACCCAAAACAATTGTAATATAACAAAATTAGACTGGGGTTTTTTCCACTCCCACCTCTCCCCCCACCCCCCCCTATCCTCCCCCCCTCATCCTTTAGTCTTTTTCCAGCAAACTGTGTCAAGATCTACTCTATAACGCAAAGAAGTCTGATGGGTTTTTTTCTTAAGTTCATTCTCGGGATGTGGGCTTCGTTGGCAAGGCCGGCATTTATTGCCTGTCTCTAGTTGCCCCTTGAGAAGACAGTGGTGGGCATCCTTCTTGCAGCCCATGTGGTGAAGGTGCTCCCACAGTGCTGTTAGGTCGGGAGCTCCAGGATTTTGGTCCAACGACAACGAAGGAACGACCGATACATGTCCAAGTCGGGATGGTGTGTGGCTTGGAGGGGAGCTTGGGAGATGATGGTGAGCCAACACATTATGTCATTGGATGGCAGGGTCGCAAGGTGGCACCTGGGTTTTCGCCCACAGTGAGACCCTGGTCTCAGCCTGGTTTCGAGGGTCAAGGTGACAAAGCAGAGGTCAAGTCTTTCCTCCGTGTGGAGGGAAACAGCAAGGTGGGGGGGAATTAGCGGATAAACCACCTCAGGAACCTCCTGGTGGCCGGTTACGGAACTGCACTGGGAGGCTGCACAATGCAAGCGAGCAATTAAAAGAGCCTTTTTTTGGGGAGTGTAGGAAATCAACTGGAAATCTTGTGGAAGAGGTTATATGACAGATAAAGCTCCAAATTTCACCCATGCTCGCAGGATTAGTCTGGAGAATGTGAAGGAATATTCTGTTGTTCCACCCAATTCTCCAACAGATTTAGCGAGAGAAACATGCCAATAAACGAACTGCTACTGAGATTACACCACAGGATCTAGACACAGGACCCACTCCTTCCGCACAGCTGTGGCGACTCCCCAAGCAGCAGTGGCCCACGAGCCTGATTGGGTCAGGGTGCCTGGGGTCAGGCAATTTGCATCTTATTTGACGGGCGTTCACGTCAGGATTGGTGCATCTTTGGTGGGGAGGGGGTAGGGTTCAGCAAAATACTAACAGAAAGAAAAGAACAAACTTGCATTTCTGGAGCGCCTTTCACGACCTCAGGACATATCAAAGCCAATGAAGTATTTCTGAAGTGCAGTCACTGTTGTAATGTAGGAAACGCAGCAGCCAATTTGCGCACAGCAAGATCCCACAAACAGCAATGACCAGATCATCATTTTTTAAGTGCTGTTGGTTAAGGGATAAATATTAACCAGGACACCGGGCGTAGAACTCCCCCGCTCTTCTTCTAATGGGATCTTTTATGTTCAGGCCTCGGTTTAACGTCTCATCCGAAAGACGCCTTCCACTATGCTGGCCAGCTGCTTGTGCGCGAAGCCGGCAGGTCTGGCTGGAAACAGCAGCGGGAGTTTAGAATTGTGCAGCACACTGAGGGCATCGGAGGTGGGACAAGTGGGACAAGTGGGAATACTAGCGGATGACCCCAGTCCCGCCTCCACTGGCGATCACCGGTGACGAGGAGGTGGATGCAACAACACAAGAAAATCCCAGGGCAGAGATAACAACTTGCTTTTAAATAGCGCCTTTGTTAAACAACCAGATGCGCTTCACAGTAATGTAATTGGACAAAAAATTGACACCCAGCCAAAGAAGGAGACATTAGGACAAGCTTCGTCAAAGAGATAGTTTTAAGGAGCATCTTAAAGGATGAGAGGGTTAGGGAGGGAATTCCAGAGCTTAAGGCCTAGGCAGCTGAAGGCACAGCCGCCAATGGAGGGGCAGTGAAAATCGGGGATGCACAAGAGGCCAGAATTAGAGGGACGCAGAGTTCGCAGAGGGTTGTAGGGCTGGAGGAGGTTACAGAGATAGAGAGGGGCGAGGCCATGGAAGGATTTGAACACAAGGATGAGACTTTTAAATTCGAGGCCTTGGTGGACTGGGAGACCCGGCGTAAGTGAGCCCTTGGCCCAATATGTGAATCTGAAACTCTCCGTTTACCCCAGATGTGCCCTGAATCCGCTGGCATGTACTCAGGGCCCTGTACTCTAAAAGCAATAAAATACAATGTTATTCGTGTCTCTACAGACTGAGCAATTGGAACTTCCAAGCTAGATCCTCCCCATCTAATACCTAATCTTCAATGGTAGTCAAACTTATCTCTCTTGATAGGTTGGGTTTCCTTTGGTACTCCATGAAATTTCTCCACGAACTTTCTTAAGCACACTTTTGTATTTTTTTTACAAGATTCAGGCAATAAAATGATCAAAAGCAATCTGTAGGCCAACAGCCCACGGGATTCCACTTGCTACTTTTACCAATTTAAAATAAAATCGGCCGGCATGGAGGAAGAGATAAGAAGAATAATATCAACGCTTGCTGATGATTCAAAATTGCAGGGCTTAGCAAATTCTGAGGAATAATGGAGGAGTTTACAGGAGGGCCTCACACACATTACGTTATGTACAGAGACCAGAAAAGCTGCGGCTGTTTTCCATAGAACAGAGAAAGTTAAGGGGAGATTTGATAGAGGTGTTCAAAATCATGAAAGGTTTTGATAGAGTAAATAAGGAGAAACTGCTTCCAGGGACAGAAGAGTCTGTAACCAGAGGACACAAACTTAAGGTAATTGGCAAAAGAACCAGAAGGGAGATGAGGAAAACGTTTTTTTTTATGCAGCAAGTTGTTATGATCTGAAATGCACTGCCTGCAAGGGCGGTGGAAGCAGATTCAATTATAACATTCAAAAGGGAATTGGATAAATACTTGAAAGGGAAAAAATTACAGGACTATGGGGAAAGAGAAGGGGTATGGGACTAATTGGATAGCTCTTTCAAAGAGCCGGCACAGGAACGATGGGCCGAATGGCTGCCTTCCGTGCTGAACCCCAATGTATGGGTAACAGCAGTCACAGGACAGGGTTACTGAGCAGGTCATTTTAAGATGCATCTCACAGGCCTCCGAGATCAAAGAGACAATTCCATGTTGGGCGGTAGCAGATCAGGCAAAATTTTAAAAAGCGCCAAAATTATTTCACGATCTAATCAATTAATGAGAACATTTTTTAAAATCGCCAACAAGGCTCTAGCACTTCATTAATCAGCAACTGTTCCAGAACAGCTGGCATAAAATATCCAGCCCTTTGCTTTCTTTGTAAAGGGGCCAAATTATTGCACCTTTTTAAATGAATAAGTATGTGTACTTCAGAGGTGTTTCCTTTAAGTGTGTACCCTCGGCAACCAAATTCAATATTGTGGGAAATCTGTTGTGCATTTACGAGGAACCAAGCTCAATTCTCCAAGGACAGAGAAATAAGTTTTAATTCATTACAACCACCGCCCCTCCTACCCAAAAAAAACCACTGGATTTTATATACACAGCAATCAGCAGAACACAAGGGAATCTCTCTTTGGCCCGCTGCAGAAACGGGAGGTGAACAAACTGATTTGATTTTCTGGTGGTGTTTTTTTTTCTCTCCCGCAATCACCACAGACGTCTTTTTATTGGTGGGGGGGGGGAGATGTCATGTGTCCGTTGTGGAGCAGAACCATATCCTGTCAGATACTTGTACTTTAACGGAGCACAAAACGTCACTGTGTGCAGCAGCAGCAGGCTGGTGAGTTGAGTCGGAAGTCAGCAATCAAGGAGCTCGATTCCAATTAGTGCCCCGCAGTTTCCCACTGCCGTTCAGTTTCAACGGGACGTTAGCAACTTAAAGCGGCTGGACGCTGATTGGGATCAATCGCTAAGAGTTCCCTCGAATTGGGAGGGGAGTCCATAAACCCATTCAGATTGGCAGGTGTCACATGAACAGAAGTCCACTGTATTTCCAAGACCCTCACGTCCAATCCTGTTAAATCAACTTTTAAAAATCAACAAATCAAAACGGAGGGCAAAGTTCACGTTCAACTCCTTTGTGTGACAGGGGTCAGAAGTCCTGGTTCATGACCTCTGCCCATTGTGCTCCTTGCCTCTCCACTTTGTTTTTGCTCAGTCCCATTAAGGTGGGTTGCTCATCTACCAATTTTGTGTCAGCCGTGGACACATTGTGAGCATTGCACCATGTAATGCACAATGTGTTATTCTGCTGCTAAATAGTGCCTGTTTAGCTTCAAGGTGACAAAAATCCATCCGTTGTTAAGTAAACACAGTGTTATGTCAACGTAATTGTTGTTTTGTCAGGGAACTCTGCTGATTAGAAACCACTCGTAAGTTTGAAGCTGCAGGTCAGAGACAGGTCAGGTGAGTGACTGGCTTTCTTTATCTCTTAAAGATTGGTTTTTGCAACTGTAACCAAGTGTTGACGTCTGGGGTGTGACATCTGGTGTCCACAAGGTGCACCATTTTCTTTGTATAAAGAGCTATCAGAAAACATTTAAACAAATGCATTTCTGACAAGCATGGACCAGGATGCAGGAAATTCAGGAAACAATTCCTCACTAGGTTAGATGTCAGGAGGTGGTTCTTTTCCCAGAGAATAGTGGACCTCTGGAACAGGTGCCGACTCATGCGGTGGACGCCGAGTCGCTGAATTCCTGACCTGTTACTGGCCGGGGCAGAGATCGCCTCTCACACAAGGGTAAGTACGGCATAGAATTATCAGGGTCAGAGTGATCTCCTGGAATAGTTTTGATCACCTAAAGGGTCGGAGAGGAATTTCTCAGATTTTTTTTTTTCCAAATTGGCCTGGGGGTTTTTAAATCTAGTTTTTCGCCTCTCCCAGGGGATCACATGGTTTTGGGTGGGGTGGGGAGTGTATATATTGTTGGTAACACTCTCTCATCTGAGTTAAAAGGCTGTGGGTTCAAGCCCAACTCCAGAGAGTTGTGCACATAAATCAAGGCTGACACTCCCAGCGCAGTAGTGAGGGAGTGCTGCACTGTCGCAGGTGCTGTCTTTCTGATGAGACATTAAACCAAGTCCCTGTCTGCCCTCTCAGGTGGATGTAAAAGATCCCATGGGACTATTTCAAAGAAGAGCAAGGAAGTTCTCTCTGGTGTGTTGGCCCATATTTATCCCTCAAGCAACATCATTAAAAGAACAGATTATCTGGTCATTATCACACTGCTGTTTGTGGGACCTCGCTGTGTGCAAATTAGCTGCTCTGTTTCCCTATATTACAGCAGTGGCTACACTTTGCTGTAAAGTGCTTTGGGATGTCCTGAGGTCATGAAAGGCGCTATATAAAGGCAAGTTCTTTCTTTTTTCCAGTGTCAGGTAGGTGTTAAAGATCAACTGGAAGAGGAAGGAGTTCTCCTGGTTCTGGTCAATATTCTTCTCCCCCCCAACCAATAAACTGGTCATTCACCTCATTGCTGTTTGCTGGACGGTGGTGGTACAAAATGGCTGCTGGGTTTGCCGACACAATGAGAGTCACTCTAAAACAATTCATTGGATGTGAAGTGCTTTGAGACCCTGTTGAGAGATGTGATGAAGGGCTATATGTGAGTGTAGGTGTTTCTTTGCAAGTCTTGCTCTCTGGGTTCACATCTTCCATCAGTGCCCCGTTTTACCATTCACATTTAGATGTGCTGCCCACATTAGAACACCAGATGGCAGGAAAAAAAGGTGCACATTTTTTTTAACATCTCCACAGCTTGTGTCACCTGTGAAAAAGAATTCCCTTTCTTTTTAAAAAAAAAATCAGTGCAACACCACAAAATGAACTGCAGAAATGGCAGATGTGGAAAATATGAAACTTTATCCTCGGTGCCAAAATATATATATATATATACTTTTTAAACTATCAGACCTCCCATGGCATTGCTCACAGTGAGTCAGAGGATACACTGCTTTATAGCAATAGGGACATTATCAAAAAAAGTGTGACAGGAAGTGCAACACCTGCAGTGCTCACTATTCTCAAGACTTGATACATTTCATATATAAATCATACACTTGGTGAGTTGGATGGAGCATTGCACCATGTAATGCACAATGTGTTATTCTGCTGCTAAATAGTACCTGTTTACTTTAAGGTGACAAAAATCCATCTGTTGTTAAGTAAACACAGCGTTATGTCAATGTAATTGTTGTTTTGTCAGGGAACTCTGCTGATTAGAAACCACTCGTAAGTTTGAAGCTGCAGGTCAGAGACAGGTCAGGTGAGTGACTGGCTTTCTTTATCTCTTAAAGATTGGTTTTTGCAACTGTAACCAAGTGTTGACGTCTGGGGTGTGACATCTGGTGTCCACAAGGTGCACCATTTTCTTTGTATAAAGAGCTATCAGAAAACATTTAAACAAATGCATTTCTGACAAGCATGGACCAGGATGCAGGAAATTCAGGAAACAATTCCTCACTAGGTTAGATGTCAGGAGGTGGTTCTTTTCCCAGAGAATAGTGGACCTCTGGAACAGGTGCCGACTCATGCGGTGGACGCCGAGTCGCTGAATTCCTGACCTGTTACTGGCCGGGGCAGAGATCGCCTCTCACACAAGGGTAAGTACGGCATAGAATTATCAGGGTCAGAGTGATCTCCTGCAATAGTTTTGATCACCTAAAGGGTCGGAGAGGAATTTCTCAGATTTTTTTTTCCCAAATTGGCCTGGGGGTTTTTAAATCTCGTTTTTCGCCTCTCCCCGGGGATCACATGGTTTCGGGTGGGGTGGGGAGTGTATATATTGTGATACACAAGGTATGACAGTTGTGTAAGACAAGCTGGATGGACCAGAGGGTCTTTTCCTGTTCATCATTGTTCGTATTTATTTCTGTCAGGTCAAAAAAAAAATGAAAGCACATGTAAAGATTTTATTGCAGTGAGTCAGTACGAAGCTCAGCACTGTTTCTCTGACAACTATACCGTACTATCTTAGGGTTTTACGAAATCAGTCCACGGTGAAAACCTTTTTACAATAAATACTGAAACAAAGCATAGTGGTGACACACAGGCTTGCTGCATTTGACAAAAGGTCTGCTATCTATTTAAAATCAAAAACGGTGACAGGAGCTGAAAAAACACACAGCACAGAAACTGGGCCACACAGGCACAAGTTAATTATCACAGTGTCCTCCCAATAGCTAGTGTCCAAAGACAGCGCCCAGTAGGGTATAAACCGTGCTGCCCAAAAGCCCCAAGCATCAATCACAGGTACATGCGGGGTTGGCTGATTTCAGCTGGGGGAAGGAGTAGAAGAAATTGTACTCCCCCAGTTGTAGGCCCTGAGCTAGGGGAAAGGAAGAACGTGTATTTATATACAGCCTTTCATGTCCTCCCAAATGAATTCCTTTTCAAGTGCAGTCACTGTTATTATGTAGGGAAACGTGGCAGTCATATTTGCAAACAGCAAGCTCACCACGAGATAAATGGCCAGCTAATCTTATTCATTCCCAGGACATGGCAAGGCTGGCATTTATTGCCCTCCCCTAGTTGCCCTACTGAGTGGCAGTTAAGAAACCACATTGGTGTGGGGCTAGAGTCACATATAGGCCCAGACCGGGTAAGGACGGCAGATTTCCTTCCCTAAAGGACATTAGTGAATCAGATGGGTTTTTACAACAATCCGACAGCTTCATGGTCACTTTTACTGACATCAACATTTATACTTCCAGAATTTTTTAAAAACAAATTCAAATTCTTAAACTGCCATGGTGGACTATGAACTCACATTCCCAGGAACGTAACTACTACACTACCACACCCAGACAGTGACGACTTTCCTCCTATTGGGCACAACTAGGTTTGAACCCAGGGTTCCAGAGGTGAAAGGTCAGTGGCGTCTATCCCACTGAATCACCCGGCTCCCATACCTGTGCTATTTAAACAGAGATATTAACTCCTTTAAAAAAAAAATGAGCACCTCAATTAAAATAGCGGACACAGAAGAATGCCTCATTAAACGTCCATTCACTAATGGGGCAGCAGTCAGTTCTAGGCCTATCTATGCAATACAGTGACACCCTGTGTCTGGCAATTTATCTCTGGATGTGAGAAGATGGTGATTTCTACACCAAGTACCCACACCTTTATATATAGAACCCCCGCGCACCCCCACCAAGTATGGCAGCCAGTCTGCCGGATTGAATCACTGCGATAGTTTTCAATTGGCTCCAATTTTTAAATGTACGTATACTGGGCATTCCAAGTCCTCACACTGCACCTGGGCATGAAAGATTGCCCGGGCACAGCATATGGGAGGAAAATCAGGCAAGGAGCTTCACATGCCCGTGATAGAGCCTGTCTGATTTTCCTCTATGCACTGAGCCTGGGTGATCCTGGACGCAGAGAAGATGTTTCCACTTGTGGGGGAGACGAAAACTAGGGGCCATAAATATAAAATAGTCACTAATAAATTCAATAGGGAATTCAGAAGAAACTTCTTTACCCAGAGAGTGGTTAGAATGTGGAACTCGCTACCACAAGGAGTAGTTGAGGCGAATATCATAGATACATTTAAGGGGAAGCTAGATAAACACATGAGAGAGAAAGGAATAGAAGGATATGCTGATAGGGTTAGATGAAGTACAGAGGGAGGAGTCTCGTGTGGAACATAAACACCGGCATGGACATGTCGGGCTGAATGGCCTGTTTCTGTGCTGTACATTCGATGTAATTCTATCCTTTACACCCAAGAATAAATCTGCCCCAATAATAACTTCAAAATGAATTGAAAGATTCAATTTATCAGAAGAGTTTATTTAAGTCTTCTCATCAAACTTGGTTGTGAGTCACACGGTTTCCTGATCTGATAATGTGCTCACGTTCCACTTTTATTTCTTTATTGCATGGGTTCACAAACTGAGGACCCCGACCCTAACAGGCCCACGAGATGAACTGGAGAAAATGGGGCTCTCAACCGTGATGTTACGCAAGTGTACAAGACAGTATGGGAAACAGAAATCCTGAAAGTTACTTTAAATTACATTGCAAGAGTAAAACAAGGCATCACAGGTTTAAACTAGTAATAGGCAAAGTTAGGACTGATACCAGCAACAACAACTTGCATTTATATAGTGACATTAACATAGTAAAACATCCCAAGGTACTTCACAGGAGCGTTATCAAACAAAATTTGAAATCGAGCCACATAAGGAGATATTAAGGCAGGTGACCAAAAGTTTGGTCAGAGGTAGGTTTTAAGGAGCATCTTAAAGAAGGAGAGAGAGGTGGAGAGGTTTAGGGAGGGAATTCCAGAGTTTAGGGCCTAGGCAGCTGAAGGTGGAGCGATGAAAATTGGGGATGTGCAAGAGGCCAAAAATGGAGGAGCGCAGAGATCCCAGAGGGTTGTCGGGCTGAAGGAGATTACAGAGATAGGCAAGGACAAGGCCATGAAGTGATTTGAAAACAAGGATGGGAATTTTAAAATTCCTCCCTGCAATCTACTTAATCTAAACGAAAATGTCACACCATTTCCTTTGCAAAGCAAATAAGTTAGGTTATGACACTTGATGTGGTGCAAGATTGGCACTGTGGACTTTTCATGTTAGTCAGGAGAGCAAATACTAAGAACGCTGAGGTTCACCATGGGGTACATGAGATCATGCCCACATCATGTCTCTTTGTATCTTTTACAGTGGTTTCCCCCCTCTGTGTGAGGCTCTTATTTATGTGGCTACAGGAACAGGCATGACGCAAGAAAGTTAGACGTCCCGAGGCACCTACCTCAGCATTTCTAAAAGCCAAACCTTTTACTGAAGCGAAATTTAGTATTCTTATCTTCAACCTCACTCCCTCCCCTAGCCTACTGCTCCTACCCGCAGAAAAAAAGGACTAACTCACAACTGCGAGATGGAATATTTTAAGACAAAAATATCAAATATTTTGAAGAAGAGCAGGGGAATTCCCTCTGGTGTCCTGGTCAATATTTATCCCTCAACCAACAGCTCTAAAACAAATGATCTGGTCATTGTCACACTGTTATTGTGGGACCTTGCTGTGCGCAATTTGGCTGCAGCAATCCCTTACCTTACAACAGTGATTACACTTTAATAAGGACTTCATTTGCTGAAAAGCGCTTTGGAATGTCCTGAGGTCGAGAAAGGCGCTATATAAATGCAAGTCTTTCTTTTCTATATGCTCCTCAAAGACTAGGAACTCCTTTGTTTTTGTAGCAATGTAAGAATGAATGTCAACTAATCACGTGAATGAAAGAAACACGAGTGTAATGAAAAGCAGCAGAGAGAAGCACCTTGTTACTCAGGTTTTAAAAGGTCCATGTGGCTGAATTGGCATGGAGTTTTGTTGAATTTCGTCCTGCCTTCCACAGTTCCTACTAATCAACTGCTGTTTAGTCCATGTTACACCCGTAGCTCGTTAAGGATGTACAGTAATTGCAAGAAGACAAAATAGATGTCTGCAGCGAGCAATGAAAGGCTTGACATCTCACACTAGCATTTGCTAATGACATTCTCAAGATGCTGCTTGTACAGAATTGCTAGCAGTACCGCAGCACCGCGCGAACCCTGGTTGATGGCCAATTCAGCCACAGCATCTACGTTATGATTCTATTTACTGGACACAATAATAGATGGACCGCGAGTGTAACTACTTCCCTACTCTTAGTGTGCTGCGATGGGCTTTATTGCTGTTAATGTGTTTGTGTGCGCAACAAAACAGTGAAGCACAGCACCCCCTGTGAAAGACACAAAAGCAACAAGCCTTAAACATGACTAACACCACAACACTGAACAAACAGAGATAGATAGGAATAAACAGAACCCTTCGAAATCCACATGGTATTTAAGCATCTTCCCAATCTGCAAATTGAAATACTTATTACATTACATTTCCTACATTACAACAGTGACTTCACTTCAAAAGTACTTTGTTAGCTGTAAAGCGCTTTGGGACATCTTGAGGTCGTGAAAGGTGATTTATAAATACAAGTTCTTTCTTTTATCCTAAACCATGCTAAATTTAAATGCTGCCGAACAACAGTTTCTGATCAAGCCACTTGAAGACATTTCCGAACAAAGTATTCATAGAATCATACAGCACAGAAGGAGGCCATTCGGCCCTTCGTGTCTGAGCCGGCTATCCAATTTGTCCAAATTCCCCTACTCTTTCCCCATTGCCCTGCAAATCCCAGAATAATTGAAAGTGCTTCAAAAACGATTTTAAGGCTAGCTTTTTAGTTGCAATATATAGATGGTAGGAGCACACAAGTTGTAAAGCTGTGTGCTTCGTGACTGGTGCCGACGAAAGTAAGGGTGCACTTAGTAAGGGTCTCACTTTGCACCGGTTATAGTGCAGGTGCAGCCTGAATCCAGAGTCAGAGCCTGACCTGACAACAGAACGAAGTGGAGTGAGACTCCCTGAAGGAAGAAGGTCTCGCCTGAACACCCGGCTTATAGTTTCACAATCGGTGCCAATCCCAAACTGCCCCGCACTGATGCTGACAGCGTTACAGTGGCAAAAAATCAGCCCTGCAGTATAAATGTGCCCTGAGTTGGCCATGTCCCACCAGTGAAGTCACGGTCAGAATGACCATCTGTTTCACTTTATGTTTTGGGTTTGTAGTTCACTATCAACAGTGAGTGTTGTGACATTCCAACTCAGCGCTCTTCCCCTCCCTCCCAGCAATGCAAATATCATTGATGTCTCAAGCAAAAGTATGTGTTTTCCACCAATGCAAGCTTCAGAGACGTAAACTGGAGCCAGAATACATTAAGGTTGATTCCCCAATCAGATGGTCCTAGGAGTAGCAGTCATAAGAACTTAGGAACAGGAGGAGGCCAATCAGCCCCTCAAGCCTGTTCCTCCATTCAATTAGATCATGGCTGATCTGTAACTCCATCTACCCGCCTTGGTTCCGTAACCCTTAATACCCTTGCCTAACAAAAATCCATCAATCTCTGTTTTTAAATTTTCAGTTGACCCCCAGCCTCAACAGCTTTTTGGGAGAGAGTGTTCCAGATTTCCACTCCCCTTTGTGTGAAGAAGTGCTTCCTGACATCGCCCCTGAATGGTCTAGCTCTAATTTTAAGGTTGTGCCTCCTTGTTCTGGACTCCCCCACCGGAGGAAATAGTTTCTCTCTATCTACCCTATCAATTCCTTTACTCATCTTAAACACCTCAATTAGATCACCCCTTAATCTTCTATTCTCAAGGGAAAATTGCAGGCCCTCTGCTTGTGATTTCCTCACTACAAGTGTCCGATGGGGGAAATATGCCCTCTAGTTTATATATCACTCATGTGGGGGGAGATTAAGTAGTGGAAAATCAAAGGATACCAAACCGGAACCTCCCTTCAGTTACACCATCTGCTTGGAGTGTCATTTTTTCAGGCAGTGCATTGGTTAACACAGACTGGTTAAAATATCCACTGCACACTATTTCCATGCCATTGTTAAAACATTTAAAATAGTGCACAAAAGAATTTGAGGCAGATACATTGATCATTGCGCAGGGAGAGGAAATTAAAACTTGAAACTGAGACGTGTACATTTTTTAATAAATGGTTCAAACTTGGCAATGCCTAATTCAGAAATAATTGTTTTTTTTAAAGTATCACTTTAAAGAGAGTGTAACTTTTTGCTGCCATTGCCAGTCTTTGAACCAATCCCTGCTTTAAGCTCCTTGTTTCACACCAATAAAGAGGACTAATTTCAAAAGGGTTTTCTTCCAGATATTACCTTCGAGCCATGAAGCTAAGCATTTAGACTAGCTCTGTGCCCGAACTATAAAGTGTTACGTTTATTTGGGGATGAGCTAGCTCAATTCCTCTGCCCAGTTACTGCCAAAAAAAAAATGCAGCCTAGGTGATTTCCATTTGCTAGATTTTTTTTTGTCCCTTAATCTTCCTTTGCTACCAGTTTCTCATCCCCTCAAAGCATGGACTCCTTGACAGGCTACAGTTGCCTCCCCCAGCCCCCGAATGCCCATACAGCGCTTCTTCATTCATAGGTTAGACAAGTGAGCGTACAGATATTCAACTATGGGAGGGCTCATGGCTGAGCCCATCAACAACAACAACTTGCATTTATATAGCGCCTTTAATGTATTAAAATGTCCCTAGGCCCTTCACAGGAATGAATATTAAACAAAATTTGACACCGAGCAACATAAGGAGATATTAGGACAGGCTTGATCAAAGAGGTAGGTTTTAAGGGGCGTCTTAAAGGAGGAAAGGCAGAGAGGCAAAGAGGTTTAGGGAGAGAATTCCAGAGCTTATGGCCTAGGCAGCTGAAGGCACAGCCGCCAATGGTGGGGCGATGAAAATCAGGAATGCGCAAGAGGCCAGAATTGGAGGAGCACAGAGATCTCGGAGGGTTGTAGGGCTGGAGGAGGTTACAGAAATAGGGAGGGGGCGAGGCCACGGAGGGATTTGAAAACAAGGATAAGAATTTTAAACCTCCCCCAGCATGTGCAAATGTGTATGTGCGGATTGAGAGGTTTGCTGATAGGTTGATGATACACTTACAAGACTATAGGGAGTGTTAAGGCACACTCCGCACTCATAATAGTTTCCAATATTCAACGGAAAATTCTTTTTAAAATCAAATATGCTTTAAAATTATACTTAAATAGATGATAAAAATAGAAATGCTGAATGTATGAAGTACAATGGTAATGGCGCTCATTACAATGGATAACAAGTTGCTTGGAGCTAGTTACCGTGTTGACATTTAACTGAGGTTAAGATGACTGCATAAACTGTGGGAGCAAAGTTCAAGCAGCTTATAACTGTTGTGTGAATTCTTAAGATTACACGACAGTCCTGAAATCACTCCAGAACGATGTCTATTTTTTGTTAAAATGTATAGCGTGACGTTCAAGGTTTTTAAAAGAATTCAGTGGGGGGTCTGTTTTACAGTAGACATCGCCTCTTGTGACCGACCGTCAGTGCTCGGTGTTTTTCACATCAATGATTCCAGGAGGACACTGAGAAGAGTGTATTACTGCCTCATGACATTGAGAAGAGACTGTGAAATGAGTTTTACTCCACCAGGATTTATTTGTACACAATATACGTTATACAGCAGCTGCCCATTCAGAATTCTCAAGTATACTCCATTTGTGAGCAAAACCTTCGCTGCCTACTTGTGACGGGGGTGAAAATTCTCTCAGCAAAAAAAAATTCCAGAATGCTTTCTTCCCTCTCCCCTATAATTACTGTAACGTTAACAAAATCACTTTCTCAGAAATTGTACATCTCAAAGGCACACACGTTCCCGTGAGTTCGTTAGTCGATCAATTATGCAGAAACACAGAGATTCTTCCATTTTTTCGTTAAAAATAATTACAGCCGCCACAGGTTGTTATGTCTGGGACAACAGTGTAGGTCACAATTCCACCCCCCACCCCCGACAGTGTGTCCAGCATTTAAAGACTGTGTCCACTGCGTATCCTATATATGAACACTGTTTCCTTTGTGCATCATGTATTTAAAAACTGTTCCCCATTGTGTAGCCTTCCTTCAAAAAATTCTCCCATTGTGTATCCTGTATTTAAAAAACTGTTCCCTGTTGTGTATCATGTACTTGAAATATTGTATCTATTGTGCATCCTGTGTTTGCACACTGTTTCTATTGTGTATCCTGTATTTGAGATTTGCTCTCCATTGTGATATCACATATTTTAGCTCTAACCACATGTGCAGTCTCCATTTAAAAATCAAAGTCAAAATTATTTTGTAAGTTTAAAATATACTTTTCCTTTTTTATTTCAGATTTTTAAACATATTACTTTTAGCTCAAAAATGCAGTTTAGTACACCCATTCTAGAATTAGACAGCAGCGACTACTTTTCAATGAGGTGATGCTAGATATTGATAGATAATAGCTGTGAAATAAGTGCGTTCATTTTTGATTTCAAATGGATCTGTAAATTATGTAAGAGACACACGCAGTGTATTTTTAAGTTCTTTTGACTGATTCTCAAAAGCGCAGAAAGAAAATAAATCCTTGAAACAGTCTGTTTCTCATTCAGAGAGCTTGCTAGCAGCAAAGTGCATTAGAAAGTCAGTGTCTCCTGCTGTTGGCAGGTACGAGCTAGCACATAATACAGTTCACTTACCCCAGCTCCACTGTCTGAGACGTTGAGGCATTTTAATAGCTGCAGTCAAATAAATATGAAGAAATCAGACACCACCTTTGGTTGCAAGTCTGTGAAAACTTTCAGATCGAAGTTTAATAGACATTGCACAGAAGGGCAGGAACGGTCTCAGAACATATTATGTGCTGTCTGAAATTTTGTGACAGTTTAAAACTATCGCTTACATACCATGGGCCAGCAAAAAAGGGAATGCCACCTCATTAAAAATAATAAAGTATCTACATAATGCCGTAATGGAAACCACCTTCTGTTTTATTGTTTTATTCCAGTCAGTCAAAATTAGGAGATGGTTTAAGATATACTTAAGCTCTAGGTATTCCCCTATTCCCTCCACTTTTTATCATAAAATTGACAAATAGGTTACTGCCCACTGTAACAATTTACTTGTCAATTCCAAGCCAAATTTATATATTGTTATGAATCACAAGAAATGTCTGGAGGCTGAGCCCTTTCCCCATGTATTCTTGTTAAATCACTTCAAGAAGTAATTGCAGGAATCCAAACTTTTGTCCAACCTACACCTGGGGGATTTGAAAGTTTTTTTTTAAAAAAGAGACAATAATAAACTTGACTCTTATTTCCCAAGGCTCTATATATATATATATGTGTGTGTTACTTTTAATGCAAATGCAGACCAAAAAAGAAAGCAAAAAGGAGTTAATAGTAGATTGCACAACTAGATAAAGTAAATGTACTCACATATGCACGTGGGGTGGCTGGAAGCGACTCTGGTTAATGTTGTAATGAGTGAAGGCTTGAGTCGGGTTGGAGCTGTACTCATCCACAGTGATGGTAATTTTCCCTTGCGAAGGAATTCCATGAGCCATCATTCCTTGCTGGATAAAATCCATTTACAACTTTCCTTCGGTAAATGCTAAACAGCACATTGTGAGAGTTTTTTTGTGTGTTCCAGCCTTCCAACCGGGAAACTAGTAGCCAAATTAAATCATAAATAAGAGAGCAAATAAAATAGCGTAGTCCTAGAGAGGGAGAAAAAAATACACTATTTGAGAAAATAGGGTGAATTACAGAGGAATTAAATCAAACTCAAGTCTGAGGAGTTCAGTGAAAAAAAAATCGTCCGTCTCTGCCGATTGGCAGAAGCAAATAGAGTCAACAGATTTATACTTTCCAATAATCCAAAATTATATGGAATGATTCCGCCCCCAGCCTCAGATAAATATGATTTTTTTCCTTCCCAAAATAACTCAAAATGTTGGAAAATAAAAATGCTCGCTGTAAATCATACACATTTCCCCCTCAAATACAAATTCTCCAGCCATAAATCCTACCAGAGTCTAACGCCGAGACACTTAAATGCAATTGAGAGCAGCACGACCCCGTATTGCTTGTATCAAAATCTATATGACTCGCATCAGAAAACAGGCTCAAGTTCAAGAACTTGGGATTAAAGACACCATTCCTCGTGGTGAAACTAGCTCATCCCCCAGTCTACCTTTTTAAAAAAAATAGCCCAGCTAAATAAATAAATCTGTCAACGTAAATATTATTGTACAACATCCATCATATGCAACCTGTCTGTGTAAGGACCTGTGTGATAGACCTCACTTGGTTGCAGCTGTGAACTCCCAAGAGGCGAGGTGCTGGGGGAGCCGATCTGTCCTACTCCCTTTGCCCGGCAGTCAGAGCCTCTGGTTCGGACTATCCCCCTGACTTGCTATCCACTCGGTAGCAATGGGCATGAGAGATCGCTCCCCTTTGACTACTGCACAACATCCCCTCTACCCAACGTCATTCATTTCTTCAGCTAATCCCCCCGCCGTCACTCATTCAGATTTTTCCCCCTCTATTTTTAAAAATATATATAATTCAAAACATTACAGATGCAAGATCAGTTAATCACCCAACGTGCCTCTAAGGTCATTACTTAAACTGCATTAAAAGAGGCTGCACTGTTTTTTTCCCATCTGTGTGTACATTTTATTGATAATTGCAAAATGAAAAATAATAACACGCAGGTTTCCTGTAATCGACCACTCTCGATTTTTGGTCAATTTTATAAAACGAAAAAAAATCCCTCCCTTTCCCTGAATATTTGTCAAATCTAGGCCTCGAATGTTTACAAATTTCCGTGCACCCGGAGCATTCGAAATTGTTGCAAAATAGTTGTTTTAAAAATATATATACATATGCATGAAAGATCAATAGTTCAAAATGAGCCTTTTTTTGCGCCCGAATTACCTGCATCAACAGCGAACTCGTTTGCAATTTTACTGAAATTAAATAAAAACAAGCAGAGGGGGGAGGAATAAGACGAGGAGGAGGGGGGGGGGAAGAGACGAGGTCAGTGGATTGCACTTTGCATTAGATCCTGATCTTGCCTTTTGTGCGGTGCGTTACGGGAGAGAGGGGAGGAAAAAAAACAAGAGCCACACAGCCTGGCCTTCGTCGAGGTTGCTTAAAGATCGTAACCATGAAGCAGAGAGAAAGACTTTTGTTGTGTGTGTGTGTGTGTAGAAAAATAACCAGGCAAAAGCTAAAATCATTACCCCCCACACTGGTTAAATAAAAAGAGTTGCTATCTGACACTGTCAAGAAACCCGAGAGCTTGCAATTTCTCAGAACTATTAAATCCGATACATTTGGTTTTTGCAACACAACCTTCGAAAATAGGTTAATTTCAAGCCATCCTGTTTCGCTCCCGTGCTGTAGTGACAAGGCACCTCTAACCCAGCAGCGCCGACCCGGGCTTTTGTGGCTGGTTTTATTCCCCTCTCTTCCTCCCTCCTTTCTCTCTCTCCCTCCCTCTCTCCTTCCTCCCTCTCTCCTTCCTTCCTCCCTCTCCCCCCTCCACTTCCCTCCCACTCCCCCCTCTACTTCCCTCCCTCTCTCTCTCCTTCCCTCTCTATTTTCCTAAGGCAAAAGGTTCTGTTTCTGCTTTTTTTTTATTACCTCGGCTTGTTTTTTTTGTTTTTGTGGTTGGCTCAGGAATCCAGGACTGTCCTTTTCGGGCTCTTCATAGGAGTCGATCCATCAGTGGGGAGAATAAAGGGGAGAGGGAGGGAGGGTATGGAGGGGAGAGGGGAAGGGAGATGGGGTGGTGGGGGGGAGGAAGAGAGAGAGAGATTGCCCGGGATGTCTGCCTGGAGAGCAATTGGGGAGGGGGTGGTTGGGGTGGGGGAGAGGAGGGGGGGAGGGAAGGACGCCTTATTTAAGGTGAGGTCTCTGTTTTTTCGCTCTCTTCCCTCCCCGGGGCACGAACCTCCGACCCGCCGGCACCCGGGAGCTGATCGCAGCGTAGCCTCGCTTTCGACCTTCGCTCGGGTCAACGCTCCCGCAGGAGGGAGAGAGAGAGAGGAGGGGGGGAGCAGTGCAACAAAAAGAGGAGAGAGAGAGAGAGAGGGGGGCAGAGGGAGACCCAAAGGGGAAGGAGAGGAAGGTGGGAAAAGGACTAGGTCATTGACAGGCACAGAGAAAGAGAGAGAGAGGAATGCAAAGGACAAACAGAGAACAGCACACCAGGGAAAGGGAGTGATACACAATATACTCAGCGCAGATTTCTCTCTCTCTACATATATAAAGATCACATTTCATGCAATAACTTCCTTCTTTAAAAACAACTTCAGAAGTATTTTTTTAAAATGAAACTTTTAATATATTTATGTGTTCCTTCTTATCAACTTTTTTTTTGTGTGTGGGGTCTCAATTTAATTTTACTCCTTTGCAAGGCTTCCCCCTTTCTATAGATCAAATAAACAGGGATTTAGAGCAGTTGGAAATAAGCCAAGAGAGAGAGAACAGACTACTGAGAGTGGCGGCAAAAGAGAGAGTGAAACAAACTAGTTCACAATTAATTTCTGAATAGGTAACTCTGCTCTGATAAATGGCTGTTAATTTACAGTTGGGCTTGGCCCCGAGTGTCTGCGGCATCTGTCGGGGTCTGCGTGTGATCCGACCGGTCAGCCGTTAACCCTTAGAAAGACGGGCGGATTGGAAACTGAGCTGAAGTAAAGTCTGCAAATCAGCTGATGCCAAATAAGCAAGGCGGAGGGGGTGGGGGAAGGGGTTTTAAGAGAGTGGTGGGGAGGGGGAGTGGGGAGGGGGAGAGGGCTGGGAGGGAAGGGGTGAGGAGTGGGGTTGAGGGGAGGTGTTGAGGGGTGCGGTGGGGTTGAGGGGAGGTGTTGAGGGGTGCGGTGGGGTTGAGGGGAGGTGTTGAGGGGTGAGGAGTGGGGTTGAGGGGAGGTGTTGAGTGGTGGGTTGGGGAGGGAAGGGGTGAGGAGTGGGATTGAGGGGAGGTGTTGAGGTTTGCGGTGGAGAGGGCAGGGTTGAGGGGAGATGTTGAGTGGTGGGTTGGGGAGGGAACGGGTGAGGAGTGGGATTGAGGGGAGGTGTTGAGGTTTGCGGTGGAGAGGGCAGGGTTGAGGGGAGATGTTGAGTGGTGGGTTGGGGAGGGAAGGGGTGAGGAGTGGGGTTGAGGGGAGGTGTTGAGGGGTGGGGTGGGGTGGGGGAGAGGGGGAGGGAAGGGGTGAGGAGTGGGGTTGAGGGGAGGTATTGAGGGGTGGAGTTGAGGGGGTGGGGGGAGGGGTCATCGTCACCTAATTGTTATGTATAGTGTTTCCCAAAATGTCAAGAAGTTTATGTGAAAAATGGCACTAAGGGAGAGAGGGGATTAGAGTTAGCACATTGAAAAAGAAAAAATATTTTCTGCACTCAGGTCAAGTTCATCATTTGTTGCAAAAAGACCATGGACTGAGTAACTCAGGCAGCAGAGAAGCTTGCACCCTGGGTGTTGGAATTGAATCCACAGTATTTGTTTTAAAATTGTCTCTGTTTATCTGAATCTTCCATCAATACTTAAAGCTGCCATCATACCGCCACTTGTTGAGTTCAGAGTATGAGAGATCAGAGTACATGAGTTGGCTCCCAGCATTTGCACTGTTAATAACAACAGAAAATGCTGGAAATGGGTCAGGCAGCATCTGTAGAGCGAGGAACGTAGGGTTAACGGTTCAGGTCAATGACTGTTGCAGGTTTGCACTGTTATATCTGGCTCCCTTATCCCAGCTGTAGAATCGTAGACCCAAGAAAAACTGGACCCACCAGGACGAGGGTCAGATCTTAATATTGTAAATGCCACATGGACACTTGCCCCCTCCCCTCGCCCCTGAATCTGAACGAAACACAGCAATGCAAAATGCGGCTGATGGGTGCAGGGTCACTGTTGTGCGGTGATTGAATAAGTTAAATTCTGTTTTTATTATGTGGGATTTCAGGAGTTTTACCAGTGTTCTGGGAAATTACGTTCCACAATATGATGAAACGTAATATTTCAGTGACTTGCTCTGGCTCTGCAACACTTTAAAGAAAGAAAGAATGTGCATTTATATAGCCCCTTTCACGACCTCAGCGTGTCCCAAAGCGCTTTACAGCCAATGAAGTGCATTATGAGGTGGAGACACTGTTGTAGGAAATGGAACAGCCAATTTCCATACAGCAAGTTCCCACAAACAGCAATGAGATAAATGACCAGATAATTTGTTTTAGGGGTTGGTTGAGGGATAAATATTGTCCAGAACACCTCCCCTGCTCTTCTTCGAAAAAGTGCCATGGGATCTTTTACATTCACCCGAGAGGGCAGACGGGGCCTCGGTTTAACGTTTCATCTGCAAGACGGCACCACCAACAGTGCAGCACTCCCTCAGTACTGTCCTGGAATGCCAGCCTAGATTATGGAGTGGGGCTTAAACCCACAACCTTCTGACTCAGAGGCAAGAGTGCTACCCACTGAGCCATGGTGTATCTTAGACCGGGGTGTCCAAGTTTTTGTCTTCATGGGCTGTGTACCACAGAGTCCCGGGGTCACATTAAGTTTAAATCCACGTTCCCATTAATCTGTATGTATCTCAATAGCCTGCTGATACTAACAGTCCTTGGTGTTCTAATCGAGGATTTATCCACCAGTGAGGCCACAGCGCCAAGAACAGCTCTTTCCAAAACTCTAGGCCCGCAAATTCAAACGGGACAAAGCAGCAAATAAGAAATATAAGTGCAATTGGATTGAGTAACCTGGGTTTGAGGCCAGGGTCTAGGGGCCACAGGGTGGACACCTCTGCCTCAGGCTGCAGTGACCTTGCAGCTAATGACCTGAGATTGGTATCTGCTGGCTATGAAGTGCAGTCTGCAAAACCTTGTTATTATTGTGCATTGGCCTGAGTCTAACTGGCATATCGTCGCAGCGACAAAGCTGTGCACGATCAGGCTTCAATGCACGCAGCAAGATCTGCTCCTGGGCACCTCATATATTAACGTTAGAAGAGAAATGGGTGGGAACCTCCGCTTTGTCCACATATTAAAAAAACACTAAATCAAAAGCAAAAAATACTGCGGATGCTGGAAATCTGAAATAAAAACAGAGAATGTTGGAAATATTCAGCAAGTCAGGCAGCACCTGTGGAGAAAGAAACAGGGTTAATGTTTCCAGGTTGATGACCCTTCGCCAGAACTGACAAAAGGTCATCGAGCTGAAACGTTAACTCTGTTTCTTTCTCCACAGATGCTGCCTCACTTGCTGAATATTTCCAGCATTCTGTTTTTATTTTTAAAAATTCCGTTCAAACTGCACAGAATTTCCCACAGACCACCTGCAAAAACAACAACTTGCATTATACAGCGCCTTTAACGTAGTAAAGTCCCAAGGCGCTTCACAGGAGTGATTATCAAACAAAATTGACACCAAGCCACATAAGGAGATATTAGGACAGATGACCAAAAGCTTGGTCAAAGAGATAGGTTTTTAGGAGTATTTTAAAGGAGGAGAGAGAGGCGGAGAGGTTTAGGGAGGGAATTCCAGAGCTTAAGGCCTTGGCAGCTGAAGGCACGGCCGGTAATGGTGGTGCAGTGAAAATCGGGGATGCACAAGATTCCAGAATTGGAGGAGCGCAGAGATCTCGGAGAGTTGTAGGGCTGGAGGAAATTACAGAGATAGGGAGGGGCGAGGCCATGGAGGGATTTGAAAACAAGGATGAGAATTTTAAAATTGAGGTGTTCTCGGACTGAGAGCCAATGTAGGTCAGTGAGCACAGGGGTGATGGATGAAGGGGACTTGGTGAGAGTTAGGATACGGGCAGCAGAGTTTTAGATGAGCTCAAGTTTACGGACGGTGGAAGGTGGGAGGCCGCCAGGAGAGCATTGGAATAATCGAGTCTGGAGGTAACACTTTTGAACCGCGGCTTCATGCTGAGAAGGAGTCATACTGTAGCTGGTGGGAACTCAAAAGTGATGTGAGGCACTTGCTTAGCTTCAATGTGCTTGCATAAGTTTTATTTTGTATTAGTGCCATGCTAATGGCACCAGCTCCCAATGCTATTGGTCTCACAATGGCAATGGCAATACCAAAGATAAACTCTGTAGATTCACTAATGCCAGCTGCTAAGAATCCGCATTACAAAAATGGTGTCTTGCCAGTCGCTAGCCACAGTCAATCTTTTGGTATTGCTGTTGGCTATGTGAGACCAATGATCAGGAGCTGGTGATATTAGCATAATATAAAAGTGGCTTTGGACTTGACACCTGAATTATACTGCTGCGTTTTGCAACAATGCACAGCCAATGGATCTAGGGAGGGTACATGGAATTGAGGCGCAGATCAGCCACAATCTAATTGAATGGTGGAGCAGGCTTGAGGGGGCTGAATAGCCTACTCCTGTTCCTATGTTCCAAACCCACAGTGAATCAATGCGAGGGTGGCAGTATAACTTCAACTTAATTTGAAATTTTTGGCTTGCAAGCTTCCTCGTATCAATAGCAATATCACCAATGCAACCAGAACATATTACTTTGATGTATGAGCAAGGAATTGGCTGGAATAGATTGGGATTTATTCTTAGTTGGTAAATCGACAGACCAGTAGAGGACTCTATTGAAGGAGGTAATTAGATTACAAAACAACTATACACCCCTGAAAGGCAATGGGATACTTCTGGGGCAAAAGTGCCAAGATCTATAACGATTGATAGGATAAGTATCAAACAAAAGGAGAAACTTATATATGGGGCAAGGGTGAGGACTGGGAGGATTATAGACGGAAACCAAGACAATAATAAGAGTGGAAAAGAGCTGGAGTTAAAAAAAACTCTTGCAGATGGTATCAAGGGCGATAGCAAAGATTTTTGTGTATATTAAGAAAAAAATGATAAGGACAGGGCAGAAATGCGAAATGAACATTTCACTTCAGTTGAGACAGTGAAAATGAATCCCAAAGAAAGTTAGAGATTAGTCAAGGGAAGATATTTACAGATTCTAATGGATAAGATAATGACTTGCATCTCGGCAAGTCTCCAGGCCCAGATGGTTTCCACTCAGCGCATGAGAAAAAAGACAGCTGAATTGGGAATGCACTGACCTTGTGAGAAACCCGGCAGCAATTCACCAGGATGATTACCTGGGATGGAGACACTTGGGTTAAATTCACTGGTGCTAGGCCCATAGAAGTTTACAGCACTGAAGGAGGCCATATGGCTCATCATCTCTGTGCCAGCTCTTTGCTAGAGTAATTCAAAACTACTTTCCTGCTCTCTCCTCATAGTCCTGCATCTTCCTCTGCTTCAAATATTTATCCAATTTTCCCTTAAGAGGTGCAATTGTCACTGCTGCAACTATTCCCTGTGGCAAAGCATTTCATGCACCAATCCTCTGCATAAAGAAATGCTTCCTAACCTCTCTCCTCACTTTTCTGGTGCTAGTTTTAAATCACTGAGTCCTCGTCACTGACTTCCCAAAGAGAAAATAACCTTCCCTATTCACCCAATAAAAACCGTCAGCATTTTAAGGAACGTTCTAACTGAGATGTTTAAAATGATGAAGGAAATTGACAGGTTATATAGGGAATGACTGTTTACTTTTGTAGGGACATCATTTTATAATTTGGGCAAAAACAGTTAAAAGCAAATCCAGGAAAAATATCTTCACATATAGGCTTGTGAGAATGTGAAGCACACTCCCCAAGGGACACAGATGTAGAATCAATTGAAATGTTTAAAGGGGAGATAGACACTTACTGGGGCAGTAATGGCAATAAGGAATGTGAGAGTAGATTCAGTGGTTATTTGCACGGAGAGAGCAGATACATAGGGTAATGCACGATACATTAGGATACCACACCAAAGGGAACATTGAACTGGACAGTAGACCTGCAATTTAGTGGTCTGTTTTACTTAGTGAGCTGAAATGCATGTGCCCACTTCATGCTCTAGATTTGATGCAAAAATATGAAAGAAAGAAAGAAACAAACAAAGAGAGAAAGAAAAAAGAAAGTCCTCAGATGTCCCAAATCACATTACAACCAATGAAATGTAGTCACTGTTGTAATGTAGGAAACACAGCAGCCAATTGGCACACAGCAAGGTCCCATAAACAGCAATGATTACATAGAATTACATAGAATGTACAGCACAGAAATAGGCCATTTGGCCCAACTGGTCCATGTTGGTGTTTATGCTCCACACGAGCATCCTCCCTCCCTACTTCATCTCACCCTATCAGTATATCCTTCTATTCCTTTCTCCCTCATGTGTTTATCGAGCTTCCCCTTAAGTGCATCTTAGCTAGTCGCCTCAACTACTCCTTGTGATAGATAGCGAGTTCCACATTCTGACCACTCTCTGGATAAAGAACTTTCTCCTGAATTGCCTATTGGATTTATTGGTGATTATCTTATATTTATGGCCCCTAGTGCTGTCTCCCCACAATGGAAACATCTTCTCTACGTCTACCCTATCAAACCCTTTCATAATCTTAAAGACCTCTATAAGGTAACCCCTCAGTCTTCCCTTTTCTAGAGAAAAGAGCCCCAGCCTGCTCAATGTTTCCTGATAAGGATATCCTCTCAGTTCTGGTATCATCCTTGTTAATCTTTTTTGCACCTTCATAGTGTAATTACATTCCATTGATATCTTCCTGCAGTCTACAGCATTCTTCCTCACTATCAACCACACAGCCAATTTTTCATAATAATCACAGAATCATAGAAATTTACAGCACAGAAGGAGACCATTCAACCCATCGTGTCTGTGCCAGCCAGAAAAGAGCTATCCAGTCTAATCCCACTTTCCAGCTCTTGGTCCGTAGCCTTATACATTACGGCACCTCAAGTGCACATCCCAAGTACCCTTTAAATGTGATGAGGGTTTCTGCCTCTACCACCCTTTCAGGCAGTCAGTTTCAGACCCCCACCAACCTCTGGGTAAAAAAATTTCCTCAACTCCCCTCTAATCCTTCTACCAATCACTTTAAATCTATACCCCACCCCGGTTATTGACCTCTCTGCTAAGGGAAATAGGTCCTTCCTATCCACTCTATCTAGGCCCCTCATAATATTATACACCTCAATTAAATCTCCCCTCAGCCTCCTCTGTTCCAAAGAAACCAACCCCAGCCTATCCAATCTTTTCTCATAGCTAAAATTCTTCAGTCCTGGCAACGTCCTCATAAATCTCCTCAGTACCCTCTCTGGTGCAATTGCATCTTTCCTGTAATGTGGAGACCAGAACTGTACGCAGTACTCTAGCTGTGGCCTAACTGGTGTTTTATACATAAATTCCCTGCTCTTATATTCTATGCCTATGGCTAATAAGGGAAAGTATCCCGAATGCCTTCTTAACCACCTTATCTACCTGTCTTGCTACCTCTAGGGATTTGAGTACATGCACTCCACTGTTCCTCTGCACCTCTCAGTATCCTCCCATTTATTATGTACTCCCTTGCCTTGTTTGCCCTAACCAAATGAATTACCTCACACTTCTCCGGATTGAATTCCATTTGCCACTTTTCTGCCCACCTGACCAGTCCATTGATATCTTCCTGCAGTCTACAGCTTTCTTCCTCACTATCAACCACACGGACAATTTTTGTATCACCTGCAAACTTCTCAATCATGCCCCCTACATTTAAGTCTAAATGATTGATATATACCACAAAAAGCAAGGGACCAAGTACTGAGCCCTGCGGAACCCCACTGGAAACAGCGTTCCAGTCACAAAAATACCCGTCAACCATTACCCTTTGCTTCCTGCCACTGAGCCAATTTTGGATCCAACGTGCCACTTTGCTTAGGATCCCATTGGCTTTTGCTTTTCTGACCAGTCTGCCATGTAGGATCTTGTCAAAAGCCTTGCTAAAATCCATATAGACTACATCAAACGCACTACCCTTATCGACCCTCCTTGTTAGCTCCTCAAAAAATTCAATCAAGTTAGTCAGTACTGTTCACAGTACTCCAAGTGTAGTCTAACCAAGGTTCTATACAAGTTTAACATAATTTCTCTGCTTTTCAATTCTATCCCTCTAGAAATGAGCCCCAGTGCTTGGTTTGCTTTTTTTATGACCTTATTCACATGCGTCGCTACTTTTAGTGATTTGTGTACCTGTATCCCCAGGTCCCCCTGCTCCTCTACCCCATTTAGACTCTTATTATCCAAGCAGTATGTGGCTCCCTTATTCTTCCCACCAAAATGAAAGCCTCACACTTATCTATATAGAAATTCAGATAAATAACCAGATAATCTGTTTTAGTGATGTTGGTTGAGGGATAAATGTTAGTCAGATCTCCCCTGCTCTTCTTCGAATAGTGCCGTGGGATTTACATCCACCTTAGAGGGCAGACGGGGCCTCGGTTTGATCTTTTTCCTTGTTTTCCCATTTGGAATGGGAGCAAAGAATGCTCCAATGAAGCTCTCAAACTGTCTTTGTACGTTTATTTTTCTAATGTTTAGTGTATTTTTTAAGGCATATCTTTTCACATTTCTGAAATGTTTAGTGATATTTATTAAAAAAAATATATTTTTGGGGTTATTTTCTTTACTCCTTCAGATAAATTTGTTTTTAAAAAACGTTTCAAACAGAGTTGAGGTGGCACAAGGAATATAGAGAGGTCAGTAGGCCCCACACCAAATCTGCAAACCATGGCACTCCTACCTGTGAATGATCGAGTACAAGTATCTCAGCTTGCTTCAGGTCAGCAGGGCAGTGCATTGCCATTTGCAGCAAGGACACCAGCCATCAACGTATCATAGGAACAACACTGCCAGTGACTGGGAAGGTTACCATTGCCCTCAATTGTAAGGTCATTCCTGGCTAGCATACAATGTCAGGTAATGTTGTACGCTAGCCAGGAATGAGCTTATAGATATTATAATTGAGGGCAATGTATCAAACAGGCGACTGCTGTATCGGTCAGCACAGCCGCTCCTTCATCTCCTTTCCCACTGATTAGAATGATACAGCTACCTCATGCCAGTGCATTTCCCAAAGTACGGGGGCATCACTGATGGCTTGCATGTGCCAAACCTGAAGTCCTTCCTGGGTGTCAGTGGGTGACCTTGTTTGTGTTACAACGGTTTGCACCGTGAAGCCCCTGGAAGATGTGAATGTGGCAGAGGCTTTCAATTGTACATTGCACTTTTGACTATGTACAGAATGGCTATGCACAATATGCAATGAAGGAGCTATAAGGTTGTATGAGGACTCGGCCTTGGCCAGTAATAAAAGTGAAGCAGATCGACAGGCAGCACTTTATGGCATGGACTCTTGCCTCATCTACCTGGTACTGTTGGTTAGTCTTATCATGCCAGGTTCCTTAAAGTGGGGGATCTTCTCCTGGATCTGTTCCTATGTCATGCAAGTTCTATAGACAGCAATGAGCCTGGTTGCCACCTCCAGTTAGACATGGTGCATGCTGTGTTCTGGGGAAGATGCCCTAGAGTTCCAAACAGAGCAATCCTTGAATTAAAGGTTAATCTCCCGGAAACTGCTGCAAGGAACCAGGGAGAAGAATCTTAGGGGCATATATTAAAAAAAAAGAATGATGGCAAAAATAAGCTATTTGGCTGACAGTCAAGAGTCAACCAATCGGGTAACAAAGAGTCTATTTGTTTTCCGATTGGTGCGTGACAACGATGTGCTGCGAGGATGGACGTGCTGGTTTGCGGGAGCAGTTATTATGCCAGTGATGTGTTGGCGTAGATTTAGGCCCCAAAATTTAGGCACAGCGAGACCCAAAGTCACCTGATATCGATGTAACTAGATGAGTAATTGCATTTCTCTTTTATTTTTACCTGGAAAGAAACACGTTTATAATTACTGACACTTGTTCTAAAATACCATTTTTCATAGAAATAATTTTAACTGTCAACTAGACACTGCAGCGTCTGTCCTAGAGATGCAAATGCTTTTTCAAGCTCCCCTCCAGTGCACCAGCGACGTAATTAAATGAACATTCAACCTAAATACATAAATTGCGAGATCCAGAGCATTCCCCATGGAGCTGTGTTAGTGCACATGTGATATTTCTAAGGCCAGGTAGTTTCATTCTATCACTTATGTTTTGTAAATAACTAAAATACAACTGCAGAGTTCTTAGAATTGCTGACTTCATTATCATGCGATTGAGGTAGAGGTTGGTGCATTGGATAGGAAAGATTTTGCAAGTATATATCAAAATAAATAAATTCTGGGCCAACTCAGCAATACAATTATAAAGGTGATTATATTTGGGTTTCCTTAATTAGTTGCACTTAGACTACCAGATTAGAACAAAGTTTAATTTATTGGCAAGTTTGATTATTGAAAGAAATATGCAATAAAGTAAAAATGTTAACATATAAGCATATAGTTTTGATCAACTTTATTAGGACATGATTAAAACAACCATAAATTTAAATCAAAAGCAAAATACCACGGATGCTGGAAATCTAATTTCTATATTCTAATTTCTACCTGACCGGCTGTGTGTTTCTAGCATTTTCTGTTTTTATTTCATAAATTTAAGCCTCTATCCAGCCATTTAGATTATAGAAATTAGAATGCAAGATAATACCACTGAATTTGTGATCATTTTGTGTTCCGGCGTAGGCAAATGATGTCCGCAGGAAATTTGGGTGTAAGTTCCAGTCGGCAATGTCGGTGCAGAAACTGGCGTAAATTTTGGTGTAATTTCTGCGTGACTGTGATCCAGGAAATTCCGAGCCACAATTTACATTTTAGAGATCTGAGAATCCCAAAATAGATACACTGTATAACCAAATTCTCACATGAAGGGAAATCCCTGCTCATTGTTCAATTCAGCTCAGCTTCATGAAGCTTGTAGCACTCTTGCGTTTTGAAGAGAAGAAAGAACCTGTTTGTGTTTTTTTGTTTAATAGAATCACAGAATCATAGAAAATTTACGGCACAGATGGAGGCCATTCGGCCCATTGTATCCGTGCCGGCTCAGAAACGAGCCGCTCAGCCTAATCCCACTTTCCTGTATTTGGTCCGTAGCCCTGCAGGTCACGGCTCTACCGGTGCACATCCAGGTATTTTTTAAATGAGTTGAGGGTTTCTGCATCTACCACCTTCTCAGGCAGTGAGTTCCAGACCCCCACTACCCTCTGGGTGAAAAATTTTTTCCTCATTTCCACTTCTACCAATCACTTTAAATCTATGCCCCCTGGTATTGACCCCTCCGCTAAGGGAAGTAGGTCCTTTCTATCCACCCTATCTAGGCCCCTCATAATTTTGTACACCTCAATCAAATCACCCCTCAGCCTCCTCTGTTCCAAGGAAAACAATCCCAGCCTATCCAATCTGTCATCATAGCTAAAATTCTCCAGTCCAGGCAACATCCTCGTAAATCTCCTCTGCATCCTCTCTAGTACAATTACATCCTTCCTGTAATGTGGTGACCAGAACTGTGCACAGTACTCAAGCTGTGGCCTAACTAGTGTTTTACACAGTTCCAGCATAACATCCCTGCTTTTATATTCTATGCCTCGGCTAATAAAGGAAAGCATTCCATATGCCTCCTTAACCACCTTATTTACCTGTCCTGCTACCTTCAGGGATCTGTAGACATGCACTCCAAGGTCCCTCACTTCATCTACACCTCTCAGTATCCTCCCATTTATTGTGTGTTGTCATGTTTGCCTTGTTTGCTCTCCCCAAATGCATTACCTCACACTTCTCCAGATTGAACTCCATTTGCCACTTTTCGGCCCATCTGACCAGTCCATTGCTATCTTCCTGCAGTCTACAGCTTTCCTCCTCACTATCAACCACACGGCCTATCTCTGTGTCATCCGCAAATTTCTTAATCATGTCCCCTACGTTTAAGTCCAAATCGTTAATGTATACCACAAAAAGCAAAGGACCTAGACCAAGCCCTGCAGCACCCCACTGGAAACAGCCTTCCAGTTGCAAAATAATGAAGCAGTCCGAGCCCGCATGCAGCAAGACCTGGACAACATCCAGGCTTGGGCTCATAAGTGGCAAGTAACATTCGCGCCAGATAAGTGCCAGGCAATGACCATCTCCAACAAGAGAGAGTCTAACCACCTCCCCTTGACATTCAACGGCATTACCATCGCCGAATCCCCCACCATCAACATCCTGGGGGTCACCATTGACCAGAAACTTAACTGGACCAGCCATATAAATACTGTGGCTACGAGAGCAGGTCAGAGGCTGGGTATTCTGCGGCGAGTGACTCACCTCCTGACTCCCCAAAGCCTTTCCACCATCTCCAAGGCACAAGTCAGGAGTGTGATGGAATACTCTCCACTTGCTTGGATGAGGGCAGCTCCAACAACACTCAAGAAGCTCAACACCATCCAAGATAAAGCAGCCCGCTTGATTGGCACCGCATCCACCACCCTAAACATTCACTCCCTTCACCACCGGCGCACTGTGGCTGCAGTGTGTACCATCCACAGGATGCACTGCAGCAACTCGCCAAGGCTTCTTCGACAGCACCTCCCAAACCCGCGACCTCTACCACCTAGAAGGACAAGAGCAGCAGGCACATGGAAACAACACCACCTGCACGTTCCCCTCCAAGTCACACACCATCCCGACTTGGAAATATATCGCCGTTCCTTCATTGTCGCTGGGTCAAAATCCTGGAACTCCCTTCCTAACAGCACTGTGGGAGAACCTTCACCACACGGACTGCAGCGGTTCCAGAAGGCGGCTCACCACCACCTTCTCGAGGGCAATTGGGGATGGGCAATAAATGCTGGCCTTGCCAGCGACGCCCACATCCCGTGAACGAATAAAAAACACACCCATCGACCATTACCCTTTACTTCCTGCCACTGAGCTAATTTTGGATCCAATTTGCCACATTCCCTTGAATCCCATGGGCCTTTACTCTTTTGACCAGTCTGCCATGTGGGACCTTGTCAAAAGCCTTGCTAAAATCCATGTAGACTACATCAATTGCACTACCCTCATCGATCCTCCTTGTCACCTCCTTGAAAAATTAGTCAAGTTAGTCAGACACGACCTCCCCTTAACAAATCCGTGCTGACTGTTTTTGATTAGTCCGTGCCTTTCTAATTGACAGTTTATCCTGTCCCTCAGAATTGATTCCAATCATTTGCCCACCACCGAGTTTAGGCTGACTGGCCTGTAATTACTCGGTCTATCCTTTGCTCCCTTTTTAAACAATGGTTTAATGAAAGCCACAGATCAAAGTAGATGAACCAACATTTCGAACTTGAGGTGTTGGATCTACAGCAGTTTCTGCTGATGGAAGAATGTTAAATGAATAAATTGACTTTTGCTACAAGGCCTCCATCTGTTGAACTGTTACAACTTATATCCTCGAGGCTTCCAATTTGAAAAAAAAACAACTTCATATGAGGCATTACACTGAGAGGTTTTGGTTTAAGGTGGTCAATAATTTCCTCAGGGCAACAAGTATGATTAATAAGTACCTTCTGAAGGCGTCGTAAGAAAATCAGGTTTCAGTGCAACCTTATGTATTTACTGATTTTAGAATCTGATTGTCATTTAGGCATAAATTTCTGTCAGCTTTCAGAACATTAATGTACTCTTTCAAAGTGACCCTATACTATTATTTAGTTATGAGCTTATTGCTGGAAACTGCTCTTTGAGCAAAATAGGGGGTTAATTTTGCTCTGAGGGGTTCATTATTCTGCGCTTCTCCAGTTCTAGCCTCTTGCGCATCCCCGATTTCCATCACTCCACCATTGGCGGCCATGCCTTCATCTGCCTAGGCCCTAAGCTCCGGAATTTCCTCCCTAAACCTGCCTCTCTCCTCCTTCTCCTTTAAGATGCTCCTTAAAACCTACCTTTTTGACCAAGCTTCAGGTCACCTGTCCTAATATCTCTTTACGTGGCTAGGTGTCAAATCTTGTCTGATTACGCTCCTGTGAAGCGCCTTGGAACATTTTACTACGTTAAAGGTGCTATATAAATACATGTTGTTGTCGTTGTTTACTGGGGGTAAGTTTTGGTTCTGAGAGTTACAAAGATTGCAACGTAACAGACAATTTTGCCGTTTTCAGTGAGCTAAAATTTTGGCCTACAACTCCCATAAAATATGCCAGCCAATGAAAGGCACTCATCTTATAGCCAACTATCAACTGTAAATTAGAGGCAATTAATGGTTAGAATGATACCAAGAAAGACCAGCACAAAAGGAGCGATGCGAATTAGACTCAATGTCCAGCTGCTGGAAGCCCTACTGCAAGAGGTCAGGGAGAGGAGGGACACAATCGAACAGAACTGATGACGAACCCGCAAAGGCACAGGAGAAAGTGACACAAAAACAGACAGGACTGGCCAGCTGCCACTGTACTGGATGTTGTTGACTCACAAGGTACAGCCCTGAGAGGTCTAAGGCCATCAGAATCCCAGCAGGCTGCCAGTAGAACCCTGGCACAAACACTTAGCCTTGTGCAAGGGAATCACTTAGAAAGTGAGGTGTCACATATCTGAAACCAAACACAAACACAAAAGGGATCATTTGAACTTTGGGTGATGGTGTAAAACGAGCAATATCGGATCGGCCACCCATTATACGCCCGCCTGAATTTCCTTAGCATTGACTTTGATAGAAAGGATAATTGGGCAGTGGGTGTATAATGGGCGGTGAGTGTATAATGGGTGATGGGTGTATAATGGGCGATGGGTGTATAATGGGAGACGGGTGTATAATGGGTGGCGGGTGTATAATGGGCGGCGGGTGTATAATGGGTGGCGGGTGTGTGATGGGTGTATAATGGGCGCTGGGTGTATAATGGGCGGTGGGTGTATAATGGGCGCTGGGTGTATAATGAGCAGTGGGTGCATAATGGGTGGCGGGTGTATAATGGGTGATGGGTGTATAATGGGCAGTGAGTGTATAATGGGTGGTAGGTGTATAATGGGCAATGGGTGTATAATGGGTGGTGGGTGTATAATGGGCGCTGGGTGTATAATGGGCAATGGGTGTATAATGGGCAGTGGGTGTATAATGGGCGGTGGGTGTATAATGGGCAGTGGGTGTATAATGGGTGTATAATGGACGGTGGGTGTATAATGGGTGTATAATGGGTGATGGGTGTATAATGGGCGGTGGGTGTATAATGGGCAATGGGTGTATAATGGGTGGTGGGTGTATAATGGGCAATGGGTGTATAATGGGTGGTGGGTGTATAATGGGCGGTGGGTGTATAATAGGCGGTGGGTGTATAATAGGCGGTGGGTGTATAATGGGCAATGGGTGTATAATGGGCAATGGGTGTATAATGGGCAGTGGGTGTATAATGGGTAGTGGGTGTATAATGGGTGGTGGGTGTATAATGGGCGGTGGGTGTATAATAGGCGGTGGGTGTATAATAGGCGGTGGGTGTATAATGGGCAATGGGTGTATAATGGGCAATGGGTGTATAATGGGCGGTGGGTGTATAATGGGCGGTGGGTGTATAATGGGCGGTGGGTGTATAATGGGCGATGGGTGTATAATGGGCGATGGGTGTATAATGGGTGATGGGTGTATAATGGGTGGCGGGTGTATAATGGGCGGTGGGTGTATAATGGGCGATGGGTGTTTAATGGGTGATGGGTGTTTAATGGGTGATGGGTGTTTAATGGGTGATGGGTGCATAATGGGCGGTGGGTGTATATTGGGCGATGGGTGTATAATGGGTGATGGGTGTTTAATGGGCGGTGGGTGTATAATGGGTGGTGGGTGTATAATGGGTGGTGGGTGTATAATGGGTGGTGGGTGTATAATGGGCGGTGGGTGTATAATGGGCGATGGGTGTATAATGGGTGATGGGTGTATAATGGGTGATGGGTGTATAATGGGCAATGGGTGTATAATGGGCAATGGGTGTATAATGGGTGGTGGGTGTATAATGGGTGGTGGGTGTATAATGGGCGGTGGGTGTATCCACTGCCCTTTCAGGCAATGCATTCCAGATCATAACAACTCACTGGGTAAAAAAAAAATCTCCTCACCTCACCTCTGGTTCTTTTAATTACCTTAAGTGTAGTTTGCAGCTTTAAGAAATGGTGTAGCTGTGGCATTAGTGCTTGGTGAACCAGTCCTCCAGACTTCAAACGTGTTTCAGCCCTTTGATCTGTAAAGACATTTCAGGTGCTGCTTCAAGGTGCCACTCATGTATGCTCAATAATAATCCTGGTGGTAGCATGAACTTTATATATACAAATACAGAGAAGTTACAGCACAGAACCAGGCCATTCGGCCCAACCGGTCTGTGTTGGATTTTACCCTCCACGCGAGTTAATAGTGCTAATCACATTTACCCTCCCTGTTCCCATATCCCTTTGTCCCCTTTTCCTTCATCCACCCAGCCAAATTAGTTTTGAATGTTAGTATAGTTTCTGCCTCAGCCACTAACCCTGAAAGTGAAATTCATAGCCTCACAACTCTGTGTTAAGAAGTTTCTTTTGAGGTGGAAGATGATCTTATTGAGTGGTGGAGCAGGGTCGAGGGGCCGTATGTCCTACTCCTGCTCCTTTTTCTTATGTTCTTATGTTCTCCATGTTCTAAATTAGTAACTGTGCCTGACACATTACACCCGATAGGCAGCGCGGTGGCAGAGACAGACAATACACTTTGGTGCCGTCTAACAGCTCTTTCGTACTATTGGGGGTCTTCCATGGGAGCATGGAATGCCATCCCTATAATGTTACAAAACATTCAAGAAAGAAAGAACTTGCATTTATATAGCGGCCTTTCATGACTTCAGGATGTCCCAAATCGCTTCACAGCCAATGAAGTACTTTTAAAGTGTAGTCACTGTTGTAATGTAGGAATGTTAAAGGTTGTGGTTCAGTTCAAGTTAAGGTTCAGCTCAAGTAGACGACAGCAGCTCACTAAACATGTCAGCTGTGGCTCAGTGGTAGCACTCTTGTCTGAGTCAGATGGTCGTGGGTTTGAGTCCCACTCCAGAGACTTAAGCATAAAATCTAGGCTGACACTCCAGTGCAGTACTGAGGGAGTGCTGCACTTTCAGATGTGCCATCTTTTGGATGAGACTTTGACCCGAGGCCCTGTCTGTCCTCTCAGGTGGTAATCACCTGACAGATAACCAGACTGCAGCCTCTGCAGTAACACTGGGTATATTTAAGGGCTGCCAATGCACTGCATGTGCAATACATTATAATAGGGACAATCTCCAGTTAACAAGTGGCAACAAAGAGCTTCATTTGTGCTGAAAGATAGAGGATAAACAAAGAAAGAGTTGCCTTTCTCAACTTCAGGACATCCCAAACCGCTTTACAGCCAATTAAGTACTTTTGAAGTGCAGTCACTGTTGTAATGTAGGAAACGCGACAGCCAACTTGTGCACAGCAAGCTCCCACAAATAGTAATGAAATAAATCACTAGATAATCTGTTTTAGTGATGTTGGTTGAGGGATAAATTTTGGGCAGGACACCGGGGAGAACTCCCCTGTTCTTCTTTGAAATAGTGCAGTGGGATTGTTTACACCCACCTGACAGGGCCTCGGTTCAAAGCCTCATCCAGAAGATGGCACCTCTGAAAGTGCAGCACTCCCTCAATACTGCACTGGAGTGTCAGCCTAGATTTTATGCTTAAGTCTCTGGAGTGGGACTCAAACCCACGACCATCTGACTCAGAGAGCTACCACTGAGCCACAGCTGACATGCAGTAACTTTATACGCTGTGAGAAATGGACAAAAATTGGTGAAATGACAGACTCCTCATGCTCCCTTACTGCCAACGGTAGGCTACATTCTGACGATAATTTCCAGGCCTGTAAGTCAGTTAGGTGTACTGTGAGTGAGAGTGCTGAGTGAGTGGGCACCACCCCTCAGGAAGAATTTATTGGACTTGGAGGGGGTGCAGTGCAGATTCACCAGAATGATACCGGGGCTAAAATGGTTAACTTATGGAGACAAGTTTCATAGAGATACAAAGCTAGGTGGGAAAGTAAGCTGTGAGGAGGACGCAAAGAGGCTGCAAAGGGATATAGACAGGTTAAGTGAGTGGGCGAGAAGGTGGCAGATGGTGTATAATGGGGGGAAATATGAGGTTATTCACTTTGGTAGGAAGAATAGAAAAACAGAATATTTTTTAAAAGGTGAGAGACTAAGAAATATTGGTAGTCAGAGGGATTTGGGTGTCCTTGTACATGAATCGTAGAAAGTTAACATACAGGTACAGCAAGCAATTAGAAAGGCAAATGGTATGTTCGCCTTTATTGCAAGGGGGTTGGAGTATAAGAGTAAGGAGGTCTTGCTGCAATTATTTAGGGCCCTGGTGAGACCACACCTGGAGTATTGTGTACAGTTTTGCCTTACCTAAGGAAGGATATACTTGCCTTAGAGGCGGTGCAACGAAGGTTTCACTAGATTGATTCCTGGGATGAGAGAGTTGTCCTATGAGAAGAAATTGAGTAGAATGGGCCTACACTCTCTGGAGTTTAGAAGAATGAGAAGTGATCTCATTGAAACTTTTACAATTCTTAGAGGGCTTTACAGCGTAGATGCTGAGAGGCTGCTTCCCCTGGCTGGAGAGTCTAGAACTAGAGGTCATAGTCTCAAGATAAGGGGTCAGCCATTTAAGACCGAGATGAGGAGAAATTTCTTCACTCAGAGGGTTGTGAATCTTTGGAATTGTCTACCCCGGGGGGCTGTGGATGTTCACTTGTTAAGTATATTCAAGAATGAGATTGATTGATATTTGGACACTAAGGGAATCAAGGGATATGGGGATCGGGAGGGAAAGTGGAGTTGAGGTAGAAGATCAGCCATGATCTTATCGACTGATAGAGCAGGCTTGAGGGGCCGTACGGCTTACTCCTGCTCCTGTTTCTTATGTTCTTACATTCTTATAGACTTGACTTGTATTCCCTCGAGTAAAGAAGATTAAGGGGTGATCGAATTGAGATTTTGCTTAAGATGATTAAAAGATTTGATAGGGTAGATAGAGAGAAATTATTTCCTTTGGTGGGGGAGTCCAGGACAAGTAGGCATAACCTTAAAATTAGAGCTAGGTCATTCAGGGAAGATGTCAGGAAGCACTTCTTCACACAAAGGGGAGTGGAAATTTGGAACTCTCTCCCCCAAAAAGCTGTTGAGGCTGGGAGTCAATTGAAAATTTAAAAACTGAGATTGATAGGTTTTTGTTAGGTAAGGTTATCAAGGGAAATGGATCCAAGGCGGATAAATGGAGTTAAGATACAGATCAGCCATGATCTAATTGAATGGTGGAACAGGCCCGAGGGGCTGAATGGTCTACTCCTGTTCCAATGTTCCTATCAGTGTAAACAGTGTAGAATGGTGGGATCAGTCACAGGGAGAACACACCAGGTGGGAGAGACAAGGGGAAGGTTTAAGAAAAGCATCAGGGGATAATTGAGATCGATAGATTTTTGGACTCTGGGGGAATCAAGGGATATGGGGATCGGGCGGGAAAGTGGAGTTGAGGTCGAAGATCAGCCACGATCTGATTGAATGGGGAGCAGGCTCGAGGGGCCGAATGGCCTACTCCTGCTCCTATTTCTTATGTTCTTATGTTCTTATTTTAGTTCCAAATTCAAATGAATAAGTCCACATTTGTGTGGATCTGACCGAGCTGGACACAAGAGGGCGTGTTGGGAAAAGAACATGATGCCTTCAGGCAAACTCTAGCTTAGCTGAGGGAAGCAACATTTATTTTGTTCAAGGTAGGATGCCAATTCTGGATTCTTCCATTTCTCTCAAAAAAAAACAGAATTTGCTTGACTTCCAACTTTCATCATGTCCTTCAGGCACTTCCATTCCAATCGACTTCCATTTGGTAACTCTTCAATTCCATAGCATTTCCAGAGGACTATATTAAAACTCCTGCAAGGCTCCGAGAGGGTGCATGACAGATGGATGATAGTCTAGTATTCAGGGACACCCAGTCTGACCATGACAAATGGAAGATATTCTAGCATCGCATTATGGGATGCCTGAACAAGTGATGCCAGATAATGGGTCACATTTCTCAGTCTTGGCCAGAGTGGCGGTTTCATTCATTTTACAAGCAACCTTTCGATGCCCACGGAGTAATGGGAAAAATAGAGAAAAGGGTGAAAACCAGAAAGGATCTGTTAAGGAAATCTAAAATGATCGTAACGAACTCTGTTAATGTAATCCACTGGCAAATTCTACAGCTCGGCAAAATTGCTAATGGGCAGACGGCTGAGATCAACCTTTACCAGTGTTGCCAGGAATTCTCAACAGTTCCCTAAGGTCGTTGCCACGCACACACAACAAAGATAGATAGTAAACAGGAGCCAGGAGAGTCGCAGAGGTGGCTTACCGTGGAAAACGAACTGGAATGTTACTCACCATAGTAACTGCTATTTCTGCAAAGGAGCATCATCTACAGTAGCAATACTATTTAGGGGAATGCTACGATGAATAAATACATTTGAAGCTCTCCTCCTGCCACCCCCCCCCCCACCCCCGGGGAAGAAACACGGTGACCTTGTGGTGTAGGATGACATGTATGGGAAACTTTGCAGTCGATTGTACTGCTTTTTAAGATCGCCCACTCTAGTGTGACCCGGCCGGCAAAACTGAGGTTATAACCTTCGGAAAATGTATGCAGGAAATACCACATGGCTTCTCTGCATATTTCTTCCAGTCATTCCGAGGGCCTCGGTGCAAATGAAACTATTCCTGTAATTTAGCAGCCAGGGAATACACTCCATGATCCAGTTTCCATGTGCCACTATTTAATGCCCGGAGAGCTCAGTGTACTTTCTTCAGACAAACTGAACAGTGGACCTGAAAGCTGTGAGAATTTTAGTGCGTACCCAAGGAGTGCATTCAATACTCGGGAGGTCAAATATGTGAATTTTGTGATAGAAAACCTGAACATTATATTCCGATTGAACACGGAAGTTGAAAGTAATTCCGGGGAGGAATAACGGTGAGGATTGACGAGGGTAGTGCGGTTGATGTTGTGTATGTGGACCTTCAAAAGACATTCGGTAAAGTGCCGCATAATAGACTTGTAAGCATAATTGAAGCCCATGGGATTAAAGGGGCAGTGGCAGCGTGCATACGAAATTGGCCAAGAGATAGAAAGCAGAGAGTAGTGGTGAACGGTTGTTTTTCAGACTCGAGGGAGGCATACGTGTATCCCCCAGGGGTTGGTATTGGAACCGCTGCTCTTTTTGATATGTATTAATGATGTATACTTCAAAAAGGAAAAAAAATGCAGGCCTATGAGGAAAGAGCAGGGGAGTTGGACTAATTGGATAGCTCTTTCAAAGAGCCAGCATAGAGATGATGGGCTGAATGGCCTCCTTCTGTGCTGTATGATTCTATGATTCTAAATTTAGGATTGTGCCACATGACAACCTGAAGTATTGGTGTCAATGGGGAATGTGATTAGTGCCTGTAGTTCGTTGATGTGATGGGAAGAGAAACAATTTTGTTCTTCTCCCAATGGTTTAAAGACCCCACCCAGTGTGACACTGAGTCAAACAGCCCAGAAAGGTCCCACGTTTGATCCCTAGACCCAGCTAATTTCGCTGTTAACTATCAAGGTTAGTTGGTTAGCTAACAAGGGCATCAGTTGGAATGGAGAAATCGGCCTCAGCACTATGGGGAAAATTCAACCCAGGTCCCTCCCCCCTCCTGTTTTCAATCCAATGCCAGAAAATGTGCAGACGTGGACATTGGTGGAACCTCCCAACACTCACCTTCTAGGGTCATAAATGAAGAATGGTGACTTCAGCAAGCTAGCACAGACTGCCAGTGACCATGGAAACATACCCCAGAATGACATAGTGCATTTTTATAGGAATATAGGAACAGGAGCAGGCCATTCAGCCCCTCCAGCCTGTTCCACCATTCAATTAGATCATGGCTGATCTGCACCTCAACGCCCTTTGCCCGCCTTTGCTCCATATTCCTTGATACCTTTACCTAACAAAAAACTATCAATCTCAGACTTGAAAGCTTCAGTTGACCCCCAGCATCCACAATCTTTTGGAGAAGAGAGGTCCAGATTTCTACTACCCTTTGTGTGAAAAAGTATTTCCTGATTTTGCTTTGGAACGGCTTAGCTCTAATTTTACGCTAATGCCCCTTGTTCTTGGTTCCCCCACCAGAGGAAATAGTTTCTCCGTATCTACCTTATCGAATTCTTTCATAATTTTATACACCTTGATCAGCTGGTTGGAAAACTTTTTGGATTGGTTGTCCATCCGTTAATCTGAATGGATAGAAAATCAAGGGGTTTCCAGGGACTTCGGTGTCCAGGCCGGTGTTCCCTGCGAGAGCCCGATCCCGGTCTGGAGAAAGGAATAGAAGGATATGTTGATAGGGTTAGATGACGTAGGGTGAGAAGACGCTCGTGTGTCGCATAAAGACCGGCATAGACCAATTGGGCTGAATGGCCTGTTTTTGTGCTATAAAATTCTATGTAAGAAAAAAGCAGTGGAATGGATTCAGAAAAGGGCAACAAAATATGATCCTGAGTTTTAAAACATTGAGCTATGTAGAGAAGCTCAGGAACTTTAATTTAATATTAAAAATAGATTAAAGTAGCAGGTGGAGACGAGAATCATTATCCATGGTTTGAAATAATCGTGAAAGAAATTGATCATGTAAATGTAGAGGATTATTTTGTGGAAAACCAGGGGAGGAAGACATATGAACATAGGAACAATGACGGACAGTAAAAGACCCTCTGGTCCATTCAGCCTGTCCACACAATTGTCATACCTTGTGCATCACAATATAGACACTCCATACCCCACCCAAAACCATGTGATCTCCTGGGAGAGGCGAAAAACCAGTTAAAAACTCCAGGCCAATTTGGGGAAAATAAAATCTGGGAAATTTTCCTCTGACCCCTGCCTCCTCATGGCGATTGAAAATAGTCCAGGAAATCACTCTGGCCCTGATCATTTTATGCTGTACCTACCTTTTGTACGAAAGATAGGAGAGTCCGAAGGCATCACTTCAATCATCGTGAGAGAAAGGTTATGCATGAATCTTAAGGAAACATTTCTTCACACTTAGATGCTGTTGACTGATGGGAAGAAAGAACTTGCATTTATAGTACACCTTCCTCGACCTCAGGATGTCTCAAAGCACTTTACAGCTTTGAAGTAAAGTCACAATTGTAATATAGGAAACACAGCAGCCACTATGCACACAGCAAGGTCCCACTAACAGCAAAGTGATAATGACCAGATAATCTGTTCATTAGTGATGTTGGTTGTGGGATAAACATTGATCAGAATTCCCTTACTCTTCTTCAAAATAGTGTCATGGGACCTTTAACATCCACCTGAGGCCTCAGTTTAACATCTCATCTGAAAGATGGCAGAGCTGATAGTGCTGCACTCCCTCAGTACTGCACTGAAGTGTCAGCCTACATTTTATGTTCAAGTCTCTGGAGGAGGAACTTGAACCCACAACCTTCTGACTCAGAGGCAAGAGTGCTATCAGTAAGCCACAGCTGACACATGGAAAAGACGGCCACCTAGCGCAGTAAACACTGAATCATTTGAAGCATTCCAAGGGGAATGGCTTTAATTCCTAATTCAGCAATAAGTAGCAGGATACATACCTGGAACAGTAAAAAGACAAAGTGATAGTCAAATTGACTCCTCAAATAGGAACTGGATGATGGAGGGAGATGGATTCATTGAATTGCTATTTTCCAACCCTAGCTTCTTATGGGTGGGGTATAGAAAGAGCCTCTACTACACGGGGGAGGCATTTCATGAGTGCTGTATGATATGTTTTTGATCTTTCAGGTCATGGTCCACGTGTAGATTCCAGCCATGAGTATCCATGAGTGGGAATCCTGATCTGACGGAGAAAGGGAATGATCGATTTCCTGATTGACCTGCATCAAATGCAAGAGTGAAAGAGAAAGAAAAAAGGAAATACATGCAGAAAATACAAGGTCCACTGATAAATCCATTGGATCTTTCATTTATCTCTGTCTTAATGGAACTCATATGGTCACCCATAGTTAGCACCCCTAATTAACATTGTGTCCATATCACAGTCACATCAGGCATCTTCGCATGTTAGTCAACAATGGTCCTGTGAGAAGAGTCTGTTTTCAACTTGTGCAATGGAGTCCATCACCAATTGTTTGTGCTCAGAATAACGGATCGTGTGCACAATCCTACTCATCTAGGACCGAAGAGCACAAAGGTGGAGGATGGAAGGAATGTTCTTCACACCGTGGGTTATTAGAATGTGGAATATATTGCCACAAGTGGCTATTGAAGCCGAGTCAATCACAGCATTCGGGAGGAAATTAGATAAACACTTGAAGATGAAATATGATAAAACTGCATGAGGAAAGAGCGGGGAAATGGGATTAAAGTTACAATTAAGGAACAATAGAGGGGCTATTATGCTACTGGGTGTATACTAAATGACAGCAAATAGTGGGAAGGAGATAGAGGAGAATATTTCATAGAATCATAGAACGGATACAGTGCAGAATGTCTGTCCTGTCGAGCAATCCAGTTAGTCCCATTCTCCCACTCTTTCCCCGTAGTCCTACAAACTCTTTCCCTTCAAGTATTTATCCAATTCCTTTTTGAAAGCCACGATTGAATCTGCATCCACCACCCTTTCAGGCAGCGCCTTTGGTTCTTTTGCCAATCACCTTAAATCTGTGTCCTCTGGTTATCAACCCTTCCGCCAATGGGAAGAGATTCTCTTTATTTACTTTATCTAAATCCTTCATGATTTTGAACACTTCCATCAAATCTCCTCTTAACCTTCTCTGCTCTAAGGAGAACAATCCCATTTTCTCCAGTCTATTCATGTAACTGAAGGCCATCATCCTTGGAACCATTCTAGTAAATCTTTTCTGCACCCTCTCCAAGGCCTTCACATCCTTCCTAAAGTGCGGTGCCCAGAAATGGACACAATACTCCAGTTGTGGCCGAACCACTGTTTCATAAAGGTTCAACATAACTTCCTTGCTTTTGTACTCTGTGCCTCTATTTATAAAGCCCAGGATCCTGTATGCTTTTTTAGATGCTTTCTCAACCTGTCCTGCCACCTTCAAAGATTTGTGCACATTTACCCCCAGATCTCTCTGTTCCTGCACCCTCTTTAGAATTGTAACATTTAGTTTATATTGTGTCTCCTCCTTCTTCATGCCAAAATGTATCACTTCGCACTTCTCTGCGTTAAGTTTCATCTGCCATGTGTCCACCCATTCTACCAGCCTGTCTATGTCCTCTTGAAGTCTATTACTATCCTCCCCACTGTTTACTACACTTCCAAGTTTTGTGTCATCTGCAAATTTTGAAATTGTGCCCTGTACAGCGAAATCCAAGTCATTAATATATATAAAAAAAAAACAATGGTCCCAGTACCAACCCCTGGGAAACACCACTGTACACCTTTCTCCAGTCCGAAAAACAACCATTCACCACTACTCTCTATTTCCTGTCACTTCGCCAATTTTGTATCCATGCCGCCAGTGCCCCTTTTATTCCGTGGGCTTTAATTTTGCTGACAAGCTTATTATGTGGCATTTTATCAAACGCCTTTTGAAAGTCCGTATACACCATATCAGCCGCATTGCCCTCTTCGACCCTCTTTGTTACCTCATCAAAAAATTCAATCAAGTTAGTTAAACATGATTTTCCTTTAACAAATCTGTGCTGGCTTTCCTTTATTAATCCACACTTGTCCAAGTGACTGTTAATTTTGTCCCGGATTATCGTTTCTAAAAGCTCTCCTACTACCGAGTTTAAACTGTTTGGCCTGTAGTTGCTGGGTTTTTCCTTACACACTTTTTTGAACAAGGGTGTAACATTTGCAATTCTCCAGTCCTCTGGCACCACCCCCATATTGAAGGAGGATTGGAAGATTATGGCCAGCACCTCTGCAATTTCCACCCTTACTTCCCTCAGCAACCTAGGATGCATCCCATCTGGACGAGGTGACTTATCTACTTTAAGTAGAGCCAGCCTTTCTAGTACATCCTCTTTATCAATTTTTAGTCCATCCCATATCTCAACTACTTCCCCTTTTACTGTGACTTTGGCAGCACCTTCTTCTTTGGTTATAACAGATGCAAAGTACTCATTTAGTACCTCAGCCATGCACTCTGCCCCCATGCATAGATCTCCTTTATGGTTCCTAATCAGTCCCACCCCTCCTCTTACTACCTGTTTACTATTTATATGCCTATAGAAGACTTTTGGATTCCCTTTTATGTTAGCCACCAGTCTATTCTCATACTCTCTCTTTGCTGCTCTTATTTCCTTTTTCACTTCTCCTTTGTACTTTCTATATTCAGCCTGGTTCTCACTTGTATTATCAACCTGACATCTGCAAGCAAATTATAGAAAGATGCAAGAACTATAGAGTAGTGATCATGGGGGACTTCAATTATCCCAATATAGACTGGGATAGTAACATTGTAATGGGCAAAGAGGGGAAAGAATTCCTGAAATGTGTTCAAGAGAACTTTCTTGATCAGTGTGTTTCCAGCCCAACCAGGAAGGAAACAATGTTGGACCTAGTTCTAGGGAATGAAATGGGGCCAGTGGAGCATATTTCAGTGGGGGAGCATTTGGAGAACAGTGATCATAATATCATTAGGTTTAGAATAGTTATGGAAAAGGACAAGGAGCAATCAAATGTGAAAATGCTTAACTGGAGGAGGGAAAATTTTAGTGAGTTAAAAAGGGATCTTGTGCAGGTGGATTGGAAACAAAAATTGGTCGGCAAAACAGTAACTGAACAGTAGTTGAACAGCATCTTCTTCTTTGGAAATGACAGATACAAAGTACCTATCTGCCCTCTCAAGTGGATGTAAAAGATCCTATGGCACTATTTTGAAGAAGAGCTGGGGAGTTCTCCCCAGTGTCCTGGCCAATATTAATCTTTCAACCAACATCATTAATGGGAGGCCTTCAAGGAGGGGTTGGTTTGGGTACAGAGTAGACACATCCCTATGAGGGGGAAAGGAAGGGCTTACAAAGCGAGAGCTCCCTGGATGACTAAAAATATAGAGATTAAAATGAAACAGAAAAAGGTGGCTTATGATGAATGTAAGGTTCATAATACAGTAGAGAACCAGGCTAAATATAGAAAGTACAGAGGAGATCGAAAAAAGGGGCAAAAAGAGAGTATGAGAATAGATTAGCAGCTAACATAAAAGGGAACCCAAAAGTCTTTTATAAACATATATATAGTAAGGGTAGCATGGGACCGATTAAGGACAGAAAAGGAGATCTTATGGAGGCAGAGGGCATGGCTGAGGTACTAAATGAACACTTCGCATCTGTCTTCACTGGAGAAGAGGATGCTGCCATTGTAGCAGTAAAGGAGGAGGTAGTAGTGATATTGGATAGGATAAAAATAGATAAAGAGGAGGTACTTAAAAGATTGGCAGAACTCAAAGTAGAAAAGTCACCCGGTCCAGATGGGATGCATCCTAGGTTACTGAGGGAAGTAAGGGTGGAAATTGCAGAGGCTCTGGCCACAATCTTCCAATCCTCCTTAGATATGGGGATGGTCCCGGAGAACTGGAGGATTGAAAATGTTACACCCCTGTTCAAAAAAAGGGGAGAGGGATAAACCCGTCAATTAAAGGCCAGTCAGCCTAACGTCAGTGGTGGGGAAACTTTTAGAGACAATAATCCAGAACAAAATAAATTGGCACTTGGAAAAGTATGGGCTAATAAATGAAAGTCAGCATGGATTTGTTGAAGGATGATTGTGTTTGACTAACTTGCTGGAGTTCTTTGATGAAGTAACGGAGATGGTTGATGAGGGTAGTGTGGCTAATGTTGTGCATATGGATCTTCAAAAGGCATTTGATAAAGTACCACAATATAGATTTGTTAGCAAAATTAAAGCCATGGGATTAAAGGGACAGTGGCAGTGTGGATACAAAATTGGCTAGGGGACAGAAAGCAGAGAGTAGTGGTGAACAGTTGTTTTTCAGACTAGAGGAAAATATACAGTGGTGTTCCCCAGGGGTCAGCATTAGGACCACTGCTCTTTTTGATATATATTAATGACCTGGACTTGGGTATAGAGGGTATAATTTCAAAGTTTGCAGATGACACGAAACTCAGAAATGTAGTAAATAATGTGGAGGATAGGAACAGACTTCAGGAGGACATAAACAAACTGGTGAAATGGGCAGACACATCGCAAATGAAATTTAACGCAGAGAAGTGTGAAGTGATACATTTTGGTAGGAAGAATGAGGAGAGGCAATATAAACTAAATGGTACAATTTAAAGGGGGGTGCAGGAACAGAGAGATTTAGGGGTGTATGTATACAAATCTTTGAAGGTGGCAGGACAAGTTAAAAAGGCTGTTAAAAAAGCATATGGGATCCTAGGCTTTATTAATAGAGGCATAGAGTCCAACCTTTATAAAACACTGGTTAGGCCTCAGCTGGAGTATTGCGTTCAATTCTGGGTAACACGCTTTAGGAAGGATGTCAAGGCCTTAGAGAGGATGCAGAAGAGATTTACAAGAATGATGCCAGGGATGAGGGACTTCAGTTATGTGGAGAGATTGGAGAAGTTGGGGTTGCTCTCCTCAGAACAGAGAAGGTTAAGGAGAGATTTGATAGAGGTGTTCAAAATCATGAAGGGTTTTGATAGAGTAAATAAGGAGAAACCGTTGCCAGTGGCAGAAGGGTCGGTAATCAGAGGACACAGATTTAAGGTGCTTGGCAAAAGAACCAGAGGCGACATGAAGAAACATTTTTTTACACGGATCATTTTAATGATATGGAATGCACTGCCTGAAAGGGTGGTGGAAGCAGATTCAATAGTAACTTTCAAAAAGGAATTGGATAAATACTTCAAGGGAAAAAATTTACAGGTTTTGGGGAAAGAGCAGGGGAATGGGACCATTTGGATAGCTCTTTCAAAGAGCCGGCACAGGCACGGTGGGCAGAATGGCCTCCTCCTATGCTGTACAGAACAGCAGACAGAGGGATCCGCGGTACAGCAAGCGAAGAAGAAAGAGTCAAACTGGAATCTTCCGGAGGGTCGCTGCCCTGAGCTTGACATGTATGCTCAAGCTGTCAGGAGATGCGTCAATGCCAGATTCATCAGCCGCACTCACAAGACAGTCCAGAATGTCACCCGAGCACAACGCAACGCCATCGACGTTCTCAAGACCAACCGCAACATCGTCATCAAACCAGCGGACAAAGGAGGAGCCATCGTCATACAGAACAGAACGGACTATTGCAAAGAAGCACACCGACAACTGGACAACCAGGAACACTACAGATGGTTACCCGCAGATCCGACCAAAGAACACACCCACCAGCTCAACAAACTGATCAAGACCTTCGACCTAGACCTTCAAAGCATCCTACGCACTCTCATCCCACGTACTCCCCGCGTGGGAGACTTCTACTGCCTCCCAAAGATACACAAAGCCAACACACCCGGACGTCCTATCGTATCAGGCAATGGAACCCTGTGTGAGAACCTCTCTGGATACGTCGAGGGCATCCTGAAACCCATCGTACAGGGAACCCCCAGCTTCTGTCGCGACTCTACAGACTTCCTACAAAAACTCAGCACCCACGGACCAGTTGAACCAGGAACACTTCTCACCACGATGGACGTCTCGGCACTCTACACCAGTATCCCCCACGATGACGGCATCGCTGCAACAGCCTCAGTACTCAACACCAACAACAGCCAATCTCCAGACGCCATCCTACAACTCATCCGCTTCATCCTGGATCACAATGTCTTCACCTTCGACAACCAGTTCTTTACCCAAACACACGGAACAGCCATGGGGACCAAATACGCCAACATTTTCATGCACAAGTTCGAGCACGACTTCTTCACTGCACAGGACCTCCAGCCAACACTATACACCAGATACATCGACGACATTTTCTTCCTATGGACCCACGGCGAAGAATCACTGAAGAGACTACACGATAACATCAACAAGTTCCATCCCACCATCAAACTCACCATGGACTACTCCTCAGAATAGGTTTCTTTCTTGGACACACGAATCTCCATTAAAGACGGGCACCTCAGCACCTCACTCTACCGCAAGCCCACGGACAACCTCACGATGCTCCACTTTTCCAGCTTCCACCCTAACCACGTCAAAGAGGCCATCCCCTATGGACAGGCCCTGTGAATACACAGGATCTGCTCAGACGAGGAGGAACGCGATGGGCACCTACAGACGCTGAAAGACGCCCTCGTAAGAACGGGATATGACGCTCGACTCGTCGATCGACAGTTCCAACGGGCAACATCGAAAAATCGCATAGACCTCCTCAGAAGACAAACACGGGACGCAACCAACAGAGTACCCTTCGTCGTCCAGTACTTCCCCGGAGCGGAGAAACTACACCATGTTCTCCGCAGCCTTCAACATGTCATCGATGACGACGAACACCTCGCTAAGGCCATCCCCACGCCTCCACTACTCGCCTTTAAACAGCCACCCAACCTCAAACAGACCATCGTTCGCAGCAAATTACCCAGTTTTCAGGAGAACAGCGTCCACGACACCACACAACCCTGCAACGGCAACCTCTGCAAGACATGCCAGATCATCGACACAGATACCACCATCACACGAGAGGACACCACCCACCAGGTACATGGTTCATACTCCTGTGACTCGGCCAACATTGTCTACCTCATACGTTGCAGGAAAGGATGCCCCGGAGCATGGTACATTGGTGAGACCATGCAGACACTGCGACAACGGATGAACGGACACCGCGCAACAATCGCCAGACAGGAGGGTTAGTTTAAAGTCTCATCTAAAAGACAGCACTTACAACTAGAGTGTCAGCCTAGATTAAGGGCTCAGGTCTCAAGAATTTGAACCCACAAGCTGCCAACTGAGCCATGGCTGATAACTGAAAAATAAGCTACTCTTAATGTGACCAGCATAGTTAACCTGTTATGCTCATGGTCACATAATTCTGTGGCACTCAACAAGTCACTTGACACTTCAGCAGTCAGGGACATTCAGCCACCGATCTCCGGGTAAGCGTTCTCCAAGGCGGCCTTCGAGACACACGACAACGCAAAATCGTCGAGCAGAAATTGATAGCTAAGTTCCGTCCGCACCCACGACGACGGCCTCAACCGGGATCTTGGGTTTATGTCGCGCTACACATAACCCCACCAGCGAAAAAAAAGTTATCTGTTTTTAATACAACTGGTCATTCTCTCTCTTTCTCTTCCTTTTGGATGTTTCTCTCTCTCTCTCCCTCCCTGTCTTTGGTTCTGGCCGTTTGTATATTCAGTAGGCTGGTATCTAATGTTTTTCTGTCTGAACACTATTCAATTCCTTTGATTGCCTTGATAACGGGCAGTTAGAAAGATTATCTGTAATCACCAGGTATTGTTCTCTGACTATAAATGCGGTAATTTTCAAGGAATCCGACACTCACCTGACGAAGGAGAAAGCCTCCGAAAGCTTGTGATTTTCAAAAAAAACTATTGGACTATAACCTGGTGTTGTAAGATTCCTTACATTTGTACCTACTATGATACTACGGACCAAGTGGTCTCCTTTTTTGATGAAATCTCTATGATTCTGAGGGCTCCATTCTTCCCAGAGTGTAATTTTAAATAGAGAGAACACAAGACATGGGTTAAACATGGGACACTATAGAAAGTAAAACTTGTTGAGTGCCACAGAATTATGTGACCATGAGCATAACAGGTTAACTATGCTGGTCACATTAAGAGTAGCTTATTTTTCAGTTATCAGCCATGGCTCAGTTGGTAGCTTGTGGGTTTAAATTCTTGAGACCTGAGCCCTTAATCTAGGCTGACACTCTAGTTGTAAGTGCTGTCTTTTAGATGAGACTTTAAACTAAGACCCTGTCTTCCCTCTCAAGTGGACATAAAAGATCCTATAAACTATTTTGGAGAAGAGCTGGGAAGTACTCCCCAAAACCCTGGCCAATGTTTATCCTTCAACCAACATCTCTAAAAAACAGATTATCTGGTCATTATCACATTGCTGTTTGTGGGATCTTGCTGTGCGCAAATTGGCTGCCACGTTTCCAACATTACAACAGTGACTCCACTTCAAAAAGTAATTAATTGGATGTAGAGCCCTTTGGGACATAATGAGGCTGTAAAAGATGCAATATAAATGCAAGTTCTTTCTTTTTTATTGTCCTGTCAAGTCACTTTGGGTATTCCCTTTGTCCAATGTGCCCACATTCATTTACACATTCAAGAGTAAAATTTGATGCATTTTTCATAATTCAAGGGCATGTCTGTATGGCCTTTTCAGAGACTTGGATAGTTTATTGTTTAATATGTTGGTGACACAGCCCATCAAGGCTCAGTGGAAGGGTTTGGCTGTCAGTTCTGATTTGTGTAGAATCCTATTCACGTCAGGCATCTCCACATGTTCGAGGGAGAACAGCGCGAGGAGACAGTCCAAGATACAGAGTGAATGGAAATAATGAGAGCGCTAACTTGGGAAAGAGATAGAGAGAGAGGGAGGAGAAGTGAGTGAATGGCTAGGAAGAGAAACAAGCTAGCAAAAAATGAAGATGGGGGAATACAAACTGGGGAGAGATTAGCAGGATCAAATGGATCAAACGACGGAAAGATGCAGAGAAGGAAAGAGACTGATAGTAACTGGTAAGTATACATTTCAGCACTGACCGTTGTAAAAAGGGCATGCAGCACCCTACATAACGACAATCACTGCATTTCAAAATTAATTCATTATGTGAAGCGTTTTCAGTATAATGTATTATGACGTGTAACATATTATTTTATACTAAAGTCTTTTCAATACACATAACCCATATTTTCTCAGGGTATTAAATTCAACAGGTGAGCAAGACTGGTATAAAGTGGGGACTGACTCATCGTCTGTGTCACTCTTGCTCCCTTCCTAACATATGTCAGGAAAAAATTAATCCCTTGTCAAAGCCAGTCAAGAAAAACCTTTGTAGAACTGTGGAGTTGGGACAATGGATGGAGAATTCTGAACTTCAGACCTGGCCCTGAGTCAGGTTAGTTCCCAAGAGATATGCTGCAACCATGGCTGATAATATCTCAGCACATTCCCATACCTCTGAGTGACCCTTGTCTGCTCTCTCTGGTGGATGTAAAAGATCCCATGGCACTATTTTGAAGAAGAACAGGGGAGTTCTCCCCAGTGTCCTGACCAATATTTATCCCTCAACCAACATCGCTAAAAAATAGATTATCTGGTCATTATCACACTGCTTTTGTGGGATCTTGCTGTGCGCAAATTGGCTGCCAGGTTTCCTACATTACAACAGTGACCACACTTCAAAAAGAAAAGAAGATAAAGTGCTCAATTGGCTGTAAAGCGCTTTGGGACGTCCTGAAGTCGTGAAAGGCATTGTATAAATGCAAGTCTTTCTTCGCAGAGTCAGGCCGCCTCTTCCCAGGGCTTGGTGAGTCTTGCAGCTATTAGGGGCTGCACAGTAATCAGTGTGGGCTGCACAATATGGGGCTAATTCTGACGTTGGGTGATAGTGTAAAACGGACGATATCGATTCAGCCGCCCGTTATACATCTCTCCCGATCAACGGGCGGCTGCATTGCTATCGCCTGTTTTATACTATCACCCAAAGTCTAAATTACCCCCTATAAGTGAAATAATTTTATTCAGTGGTGAGGGCATGTGTTGTATGTTCTCAGTGTGTTTTCTCTTGCCTTTAAATTTCTGTGTAAGTATTGTGTGTGCCCTATGTTTCAATGGTCCCCTAGCTGAGGGTGACTGCCCAGCCAACTAGTGAACTGCTGGTGGTACAGTGTCTGCTGCTAATATCTGTTACTATCCACGAAGAACCTTCACCTTCAGTTTATGTGGAGAGATTGGAGGAGCTGGGATTGTTCTCCTTGGAGCTGAGAAGGTTAAGGGGATATTTAATAGAGGTGTTCAAAATTATGAGGGGTTTTGATCGAGCAAGTAGGGAGAAACTGTTTCCTCTGGTAAGTGGGTCGGTAACCAGAGGTCATAGATTTAAAATAATTGGCAAAAGAACTAGAGGGGAAATGAGGAGAATTTTTTTCACACAGAGGGTTGTTAAGATCTGGAACGCTCTACCTGAAAGGGTGGTGGAAACAGATTCCATAGGAACTTTCAAAAGGCAATTGGACATGTACATGAAGTGGACTAATTTACAGGGTCATGGGGAAAAAGCTGGGGTGTGGGACTAATTGGATGTCTTTTAAAGGTCCAGCACAGGTACGACAGGCCTCATTCTTTGCTGTAAGATTCTATGATTCTAAAGCCATGACTATCCTTTGTAAAGACAGAAGATGCATTTATATAGCACTTTTCATGACCTCAGGGCGTCCCAAAGCGCTTTACAGCCAATGAAGTACTTTTGAAGTGAAGTCACTGTTGCAATATAGGAAATGCAGCAGCTAATTTGGGCACAGCAAGGTCCCGCAAACAGCAATGTGATAACAACCAGACAATCTACTTTTAGTAATGTTGGTTGAGTGGTAAATATTTGCCAGGGCACCAAGGAGAACATCACTGCTCTTCGAAATAGGGCTTGGGATCTTTTATATTGACCTGAGAGGGCAGACGGGAGCTCAGTTTGATGTCTCATCCAAAAGACAGCACCTCCGACAGTGTCTGGATTATGTGCTGAAGTTTCTAGAGTGGGGCTTAAACCCACATCCTCTGACTCAGAGGCAAGAGTGCTACCACTGAGCCACAGCTGATGTGGTGGTATTACCTGCAGCTACTTGTACAGGGTTACCTGATGGTACCGAAGACTGATGGACATTAATGTCAGTTGGCTATTTCTGTGCTTCTCTGTGCATGCTGATGCTGGAAGCCACCTCCTCTCAAGGGCCAATGAATTGTCTGTGTAGAACAAAATGGTTCTCTCTCAAGCCTTTGAAAGCCTCCCTGATGATTGTCCAAAAGTTCTCCAAGTGACTGCTCCTTGTACTTTGAGCACAAAGCATCAATAGCAAAACGTGAGCATTCATGAGAGATGTTGCTACTGCTGTGTTCTGAGTTACTGTGGTTGTGTCTATAGATGTGATCTGGAAAATGGCCTGCTTGCTTCTCACCCCACCCCCACCCAAGCTGGAGAAGAGTTCCTCCCCCCCAACTGAAATGGAAAACAGGCCCTCGCACAGCAATGAACAGACAAATGCGACCTCAACTCTCCCCAAACTAAGTGTAAAAACAGTTCCTTCCTTCCCCTCCAACCCTCACAACAGATAAGGTTGCAAACTCTGGTTGGACATATTCCTGGAGGTTTGATCATGTGACATTTGATCATGTGTTGCTGATCACACGACATTCGATCATGCGACGTTTGATCATGACACTGGATTATGTGATGTTGATCACGTGACGTTTGATCACATGACGTTTGATCACATGACGTTTGATCATGTGACATTGATCATGCGATGTTTGATCACGACACTTTGATCATGTTATGTTGATCACGCTACACTTGATCACGTGACGTTTGCAAATGTTATTGTGCAGAGTAGCCTGTTGTTACTGCCCATATCGCTCTGCTCATCGAGCAGCTTGATTGGACATCGTTCCTTCTCCAGGGTTCTGAGGCTGTTGTCCTGGTTCACAAATCTTTCAGAACACATGCATACCAATAAAGGGTTAGGACGCTTCGGCCTGACCCCTGATAGCGCCTTGTCTTGAGCTGTGGAGGAGAGAAACTACAAACTGGACAGAGAAGTGCTGTGCTCGCAGAACAGCCCTGAAGCACCAGCACCCTTCACCTGAACCTCTATAGCAAATATTGAGTTAGCAGTTTATGTTCTAGCCACACATATTGTAGCATAGAATCATACAGCACAGAAGGAGGCCATTCAGCCCATCATGCCTGTGCCGGCTCTTTGAAAGAGCTATCCAATTAGTCCCACTCCCCTGCCCTTTCCCCATAGCCCTGCAAATTTTTCCCCTTCAAGCATTTACCCAATTCCCTTTTGAAAGTTACTCTTATGTCCAGAGTCCTCTTTAAACAATCCTTAAATACAATAATAAATCAACCTTCAAGCTCTAGCTTCTCATCGATCTAACTTCTCAATATTCAGTGATACGGTACAGTCAGTAAGTAGCTGCAGGCAGTCTGGGACCCGCCCACTCTTATGTCTGACTGTGGAAATCCACCTTTCACAGGAAGGGAAAAAAAGAGCCAATTAAAATACAAACTTGCTGCCATTGCCAAGCCGTTGTAACCAATCATAATCCACCAGCAAAAACGTTATTGTCTTTGAGGAAAAAGTGCGGGGAGAGTTTGGTTTTTTCTGTCTTGTTGGTTAGTTTTTGAAAACATTTTTGTCAACCAATTGCTGGACAACGGGAAATCAATATACGAACATACAAAATTGATGGGCAGGAAAAGAGCAGCTGGTCCATCAAGCCTGCCCCATACCTGAAGCATCACAACTAGATACTTCCTCCCTCCCTCCCCCCCAGGCATGTAATCTCCGAGGAGAGGCAAAAAAAAACAGAGATAAACCCAGGGCCAATAAGGGAAAAAATACTCTGGAAAATTCCTCTCCAACCTCCTCTGCTGATTGAAAGCAGTCCAGGAGATTGCACGGACCGAGTGTTATCTATAAAGACACTTACATTCTATATGATGCAATCTCTGCCCCAGTCAGGAACCAGTCCAGCTCCCTCTTGAAGGCAGAGAGTCAGCACCCACCACACCAGCCGGCAATGTATTCCAGAGACTCACTACTCTCTGAGAAAAGAAGAAATGCCCAACACCAGTCTATTCCTACTCCAGCATAATTTAAACTCACGTCCCCTGGTCCTCCCCAATCTGTTAAACTGGATCGAGTAATTAATGATACAGGTGCAAGTCACTGGACAAAGGGCTTTAACCCACGAAGGTGCAAACCTACTTCTGCATTTTCTCCCTAGTTGCTCGCAGCAGTGCCAGGGAGATTCGTCTTTGATTCCAGGAGGATCCCAGACAAACCAAGAGGGTTAGCAACTCTACAAACAGAGCAGAAAACTGGGCCCTCTGCCTGGCAACCTGTCCCTCAGAGGAAGATTCAGGTCTGATAAAACATACTGGATTCTCCACCACTGCTGAGGAGAGAGAATGGACCACCCGGAAAGTTTCTCAGTCATTGCTCCCTCATTCCCAACACTGTTTCCTCCTCTACCACATCCCACCTCTTCTCCCTATTTTCTTCCTCTTCCCTCTCCCCAACTCATCTCCTTTCCTGCATCTTCCTTTTCTCCTCATCTCCTCCCTCTATCTCCCACCCCCTCTTCTCTTCTTCCCCCCTCCTCTCTCCCCCACACCTTCCCCATCCCCCTCCCCTCCTCTCTCCCCCCACACCTTCCCCCTCCCCTCCCCTCCTCTCTCCCCCCACACCGTTCCCCTCCTCTCTCCCCCCACACCTTCCCCTCCCCTCCTCTCCCCCCCACACCTTCCCCCTCCACCACCCCTCTCCCCCCACACCTTCCCCCTCCACTCTCGCCCACACCTTCCCCCTCCCCTCCTCTCTCCCCCCACACCTTCCCCCTCCCCCCAATCCCACACCTTCCCCCTCCCCTCCTCTCTCTCCCCACACCTTCCCCCTCCCCCCAATCCCACACCTTCCCCCTCCCCTCTCTCCCCCCACACCTTCCCCCTCCCCTCTCTCCCCCCACACCTTCCCCCTCCCCTCTCTCCCCCCACACCTTCCCCCTCCCCTCTCTCCCCCCACACCTTCCCCCTCCCCCCCTCCCCTCCCACACCTTCCCCCTCACCCCCTCCCCTCCCCTCACCCCCTCCCCTCCCCTCTCCCCCTCCCCACTCCCCACCTTCCCCCTCCCCCTCCCCACTCCCCACCTTCCCCCTCCCCACCTTCCCCCTCCCCAACCTTCCCCCTCCCCAACCTTCCCCCTCCCCACTCCCCACCTTCCCCCTCCCCACTCCCCACCTTCCCCCTCCCCCCTCCCCAACCTTCCCCCTCCCCAACCTTCCCCCTCCCCAACCTTCCCCCTCACCCCTCCCCCTCCCCTCTCTCCCCCACACCTTCCCCCTCCCCCCTCCCCTCTCTCCCCCCCACCTTCCCCCTCCCCTCTCTCCCCCACACCTTCCCCCTCCCTCCTCCCCTCTCTCCCCCACACCTTCCCCCTCCCCCCTCCCCTCTCTCCCCCACACCTTCCCCCTCCCCCCTCCCCTCTCTCCCCCACACCTTCCCCCTCCCCCCTCCCCTCTCTCCCCCACACCTTCCCCCTCCCCCCTCCCCCCTCCCCCCCCCCTCCCCTCTCCCCCCCACACCTTCCCCCTTCCCCCTCCCCTCTCTCTCCCCACACCTTCCCCCTTCCCCCTTCCCCCTTCCCCCTCCCCTCTCTCTCCCCACACCTTCCCCCTCCCCCCTTCCCCCTCCCCCCTCCCACACCTTCCCCCTCCTCTCCCCCCACACCTTCCCCCTCCCCCCTTCCCCCTCCTCTCCCCCCACACCTTCCCCCTCCCCCCTTCCCCCTCCCCCCTCCCACACCTTCCCCCTCCTCTCCCCCCGCACCTTCCCCCTCCCCTCCTCTCCCCCCGCACCTTCCCCCTCCCCCCCTCTCCCCCCGCACCTTCCCCCTCCCCCCCTCTCCCCCCGCACCTTCCCCCTCCCCCCCTCTCCCCCCTCCCCCCCTCTCCCCCCGCACCTTCCCCCTCCCCCCCTCTCCCCCCGCACCTTCCCCCTCCCCCCCTCCCCCCCCGCACCATCCCCCCCTCCCCCCCCGCACCATCCCCCCCTCCCCCCCCGCACCATCCCCCCCTCCCCCCCCGCACCATCCCCCCCTCCCCCCCCGCACCACCCCCGTCCCCTCCTCTCCCCCCACACCTCCCCCCTCCCCTCCTCTCCCCCCACACCTCCCCCCTCCCCTCCTCTCCCCCCACACCTCCCCCCTCCCCTCCTCTCCCCCCATACCTTCACCCCTCTTACTCCTCCTCTCCCCTCATACCTTCCCTCCCCCCTTACCTCCCCTCCCCCCTTACCTCCCCTCCCCCCTTACCTCCCCTCTTCCCTCCCCCAGGTGGATTTTTCCCTCCCCTCCTCTCCCCCAACACCTTCCCCCTCCCCTCCTCTCCCCCCACACCTTCCCCCCTCCTACTCCTCCTCTCCCCCCTCAACACACCCTCTCCTTCCTTCCATTTGCCTTCTCCCCCTCCCCTGCTTGGTTCCAGTTAGCCCCTTTGCCCATATATAAATAAAACACATCCGTCACACGAAGGCATCCTTCTGCAGATGTCATACTTTGATAGATACAAAACAATCTTACCAGAAGGGACTGGAAGCCTGTCATTGCTTGCTGGGTTCTTGTGAGCTATGGCCTGAAATTTATAAGCAATTTGCTGACCTCTAATTGACCTCACCAATTTACAAGCAACTACAATTACGGAAGTTCCCACAGGGAGTACTTGAGCAGTGACCTTAAAGTGACAGGTCAAGCAACTGTGCTTCAGACCCCAAGCTACCCAGAGGAGAATCAGCTAGGTTTTTGGAAGGAAGTTTACTGATACCAATTAAATGAAGTACCCAAATGTACATTATGATTGTTTGATACATTCCATGATACAATGGGTGTGACCTCAAGAGGCATCAAATAAGACCAGGGTGATATCAACTTCTCATGGGACCAGTTTCAGCAATTCCAAAACATGCCATGTGACACTGCTCCTGTCACTGCTCATTCACTTTTTAGAAAAAGTGGGAAAAATATCTTTAATGTAAAAAACGACATTGAGGACAATCCTGCTCAAATTAACTTAAAGATGGGAACGTATCGTTAAAAAAACCTCTCGAAACTAACAAAAGCAAAGCGAAAAGTTGTATGCTAACTCCACACACCACCAATCTGCTCCAACTAGATAATTGTGACAAACAGCTGTCACTCTTCCTCTTTGACATGAATATATAAGAAAGAACCGGCTTTTATATCGTGCCTTTCACAACTTCAGGACATCTCAAAGCCCTTTAGGAACTACTTTTGAAGTGTAGTCACTATTGTAACACGGCAGCCAATTTGCGTGCAGCAAGGTCCCATAAACAGCAATGCGATAATGACCAGATCATCTGTTTTTCAGTGATATGGCTGAGGGATAAATATTGGCCAAAACACATACGAACTTATGACCAATGACGGACAGGAAAAGACCCTCTGGTCCATCCAGTCTGTCCCACATAATTATGATGCCGTGTGTATCACAAAATATATACTCCCCACCCCACCCGAAACCATGTGATCTTCTGGAAGAGGCGAAAAAGCAGATAAAAACCCAGGCCAACTTGGGGGGAAAAAAATCTGGGAAATTCCTCTCCAACCCCCCCCCCCTCCACCTTGGCGACCCAAACTAATTCAGGAGATCACACTGGCCCTGATAATTCTACGCAGTACCTACTTTTTGTAAGAGGTCATCCCAGCCAGAAACAGGTCCAGCTCTCGCTTGAAGAAATTCAGCGAATCGGTGTCCACCGCACAAGCCGGCAGCCTGTTCCGGAGGTTCACTATTCTCTGGGAAAAGAATTGGGGAGAATTCCCCAGCTCTTCTTCAATATAGTGCCATGGGATCTTCTACGTCATTTATGAGAGAGGTGCTGTTGCTTAAATTTTCTTTACTTAAATGGCTTAACTATTGTACAAAGATTCCAGCGCATTGGGCCCCACTGTGATACCACACTTAAGGTGCTTTTATACTGGTGCTTCCTTGGTTTAGATTGGATGGGATGGCAGCATTTGTGCGCTGGCTCCTTGCATTTACATCGCAAAAGGCTTTTCTCAGCGGCGGAATTGTAAGCCTGCAATAAAAGAGTGGGCAGACGATTCTGGTGTGAGAGAAAAGGAGCCAGTTCTAGCATCGAAAACGCAGGGATACAACGCAAGTGACGCAGCTCTCCCGTGACCCTAACTAAAACAAGTGCTAACGCAAACAGAGCCTTTTGACCAACTTGGGGATCCGACTGCACACAACGCACTTGTAAATTTGTCTTCCACGGTCAGGTGCATTTTTCCAGTTGAGCTAGCAACAGCAGCAGCAGCAACAACAACAACAACAACAACTTGCATTGATATAGCGCCTTTAATGTAGTGAAATATCCCAAGGCGCTTCATAGGAGCGATTATCAAACAAAATTTGACACTGAGCCACATAAGGAGACATTAGGGGGGTGATTTTAAACTCCAAGAACAGGTGGGTTGGGGGCGGGTGGGAGTTGAAAATAGTTGTTTTTTTGGGTCGCAACCACAAAATTTTTGGACGTTGCATTCCCAGTGGGAAGCCTGTACTTTTCCGCGTTGACGTTAAACCTGGAAATAAACCGGGTTGCGGTGGCGACCCAAAAACCAATAATTTTCAACTCCCACCCACCCCCAACCCACCCGTTCTTGGGGTTTAAAATCGCCCCCTAGGACAGGTGACCAAAAGCTTGGTGAAAGAGGTAGGTTTTAAGGAGCATCTTAAAGGAGGAGAGAGTGGTAGAGAGATTTAAAAGAAAGAAAGACTTGCATTTATATAGTGCCTTTCACGACCTCAGGGCATCCTAAAGCACTTTACAGCCAATGAAATACTTTTTGAAGTGTAGTCACTGTTGAAATGTAGGAAACGCGACAACCAATTTGCCCACAGCAAATAGTGCCGTGGGATCCTTCACTTTCATCTGAGAGAGCAGACGGGGCCTTGGTTTCATCGTCTCATCCAAAAGACAGGAGGGAATTCCAGCGTTTAGGACCTAGGCAGCTGAAGGGGGGGGCAAAGAAAATCGGGGATGCACAAGAGGCCAGAATTGGAGGAGCGCAGTGATCTCTGAGGGTTATAGGGCTGGAGGAGGTTACAGAGATAGGGAGGGGCGAGGCCATGGAGGGATTTGAAAATAAGGATGAGAATTTTAAAATTGAGGTCAGCAAGCACAGGGGGTGATGGTTGAATGGGACTTGGTGTGAGTTAGGATACGGGCAGCAGCGTTTTGGATGAGCTCAAGTTTATGAAGGCTGTAAGGTGGGTGACAGGCCAGGAGAGCATTAGAAAAGTTGAGTCTAGAGGTAACAAAGACATGGATGAGGGTTCCAGCAGCAGATGAGCTGAGGCAGCGGCGGAGACAGGTGATGTTACGGAGGAGGAAGTAGGCGGTCTTGGTGATGAAGAGGAAATGTGGTCGGAAGCTCAGCTCAGGGTCAAATTGGGTCTAAAACACACTCCAACGTGCGTTTGTAAACTAAACCGACGGAGCGCGTCACATTCCGGAAAGCACTATGAAGCCCATGAGTGCTGTTTACCGCACATGCTCACTAGAACCCCTTTGTTTTGACCCATTTGGTGTCACAGAAAAACAGATAAATCACCTCAAACAAAAACTGGCTCTGCCACGGTATATGTTGTACAGCAAACCAATACCCTGCCATGCTTTTAGATCACAATCTCCACAGATACATGTAGCAAAAATCATCAATTGCCTGTGAGGTATTTATACTATAATTCATTTAATTATTAATTCTGCGCCTAAATCAACAAAAACATCAGATCTGATGTTAAGATACGGAGAGCTCCAATTTACTCAGATCTTTTCTTCCCCCTCTCAATCCATTTTAAATTTCTCAGAAGAGTAAATTGTTTCCCTTCGAAATGATTTGTTTTTCCCAATTGCCTTGCACCCTGATGATCTACAGTGACCTTAAAACCTTTTGTCCTGTGGCTTCCACCTGTATCATAAATCACTCATTAACGACCTGAAGTCACAAACAAAAGTCTCAGAACGTGTTAGCCAGGTACTATTGAAAGGACGAGACGAAGAGGCTTGGCATTTATCTTAGGATTTTTCCCATCAGGTGCTTCTCGCCTATGTGTTATCATTTGTCTTCCTCCTTATAAAGTGTTGAATTATAAACATTATGCTGGTTATCTTTACTGTATTCTAACTGTGTCCATGTTTCCTGCTATTTAATTGTACACCTGCTCATAATGGAGGGTGCCTTTGGCTTAGTGGTAACTATTCCCTGCCTTAGAGTCAGAAGGTATAGGGTTCAAACCCCACTCCAAGACAGTCCTGGGGAGTGGAGACCAGAGCTCTGGCTCTGAATTCTGGGTTAACATCCAGCAGGATACTTGTGGGGTGGTTTGGGTTGTGTGAGTCCATAAAACCCTCCCCCATATAGGACTAACCCCACTATGGGCTGGTATAAAGATGATCACAGCCATGGAAGGAGTATTCACATCACAGTCTGTAAATCCTTCCACTACTTCACATTGTTCTGCAAGGGATGAGTGTGACAATACAAAAACAATCTGCTTAGAACCATAAAAAAGATACAGCACAGAAGGGGGCCATTCGGCCCATCATGTCCACTCCAGCTCAAAGAACAACCAGGTGTCCATTCTAATCTCACCCTCCAGCACCCGGTCCGTAGTCCTGCAGCTTACAGCACTGTAAGTGCAGGTCCAGGTACTTTTTAAAAAAGAGTTGAGGGTCCCTGCCTCTACCACCAATTCGGGCAGCGAATTCCATACACCCACCACCCTCTGGGTAAACGAGTTTTTCCTCATGTCCCCTCTAATCCTTCTGCCAATCAGCTTAAATCTATGTCCTTGTAGTACACATTTTTATTAATGTTATGAAAAATGTTGAAACTGTGGAAGGATGTAGTTAACCTGGGGATTAAGAAAGAAATGAAATTTATTTATAAAATGCCTTTCACGACCTGAGGATGTCCCAAAAGTTCTTCACAGCCAATGAAGTAATTTTTTGAAGTGTAGTCACTGTTGTAATGTAGGAAACGGGGCAGGCAATTTGAGCACAGCAAGGTCCCACAAACAGCAATGCGATAAATGACCAGATAATCTATTTTTTTTAGCGATGTTGATTGAGGAATAAATATTGGCCAGGATACCCAGGGAGAACTCTCCCTGTTCTTCTTCGAATAGTGTCAATCATGCCAATCGGGGGGAAATGGGGTGATTCTGCAATGAGACACCCCCCCCTCGCTGGGAGCAGCACATGCAAAGAGCGCATGTTTACAAATCGTAGACCTGCAGCCCTTTAGTTTCTACCCGCTAGCGTTAACGAATGGGACATCACAGTCTGCACTTCAGAAGCATTCAGTTTTTGATCCAATAGGAAATTTTGTCTAAATGATTTTAATGAAGCCACAGATATGCCAAATTTAGATATTAATAAAACATTGGTGATATTATGAACCTGTAGCAAAATGCTGGAGTGTTTCACTGCTGCCTTTAGTCTGGGACTATGCAATACAGGGCTTGTTTTTTTTTAAGCAGAAAGTGTTAAAATGGTATTGATCTCAGGGTCAGTGTAGAAGATCCTCACTACAGGCAGTCTCAGAGGTTGCATTATGCCCTCAATTACAAAACTATGAACTAGTCAATAACCTATTATTACTGTTATCTTCCAGCTTGCAGTGTGTGTGTGTGTGTGTGTGTGTGTGCGCGCGCACGCTGGAGTCACATGACACTCAAACAGGCACAGTTTACAACACATATGAGTCAATGGGAGAATTTCCTTTATATTTTTACAATGTAACAACATCTAAATACTGTTGTTAGGCCTTCTAAATTCCATGCTCTTGAGAACTCATGACAAAAAGTTTATAGTTTTTAAACGATGATACCTCTTTGGATCACCCATAATTATAAAAGTTCTAGGGAGTAATGTCGAAAGCGGGGCTGCCAAGGAACTCTATAGAATCTGGTGACACAAGTACCCTTTGGCCTAAGAAAAATCACTGTTGAGGATATTAGCAGGTGGATCCTTAACCTTGTGACCTTCATACTCTCTCTATTTTAACATGGACATTACCCCATTCATTTAAAATGGGCTAACGCCTCTACTAAATAACAGACAGAGGAATGTCGTACAAATGTGTTAAGCATTCGCCTATTAATATCACAAAGAGTAATTACAAAACGTGTGTGTTTGTTACAGCAGTTTGGTCCAATAGAATCATAGAATCATAGAATGGTTACAGCACAGAAGGAGGCCATTCGGCCCATCAAACCCATGCTGGCTCTATGTATGAGCAATCCAGTTAGTCCCATCCCCCCGCTTTTTCCCCGTAGCCCTTCAAATTTTTTCCCTTCAAGTATTTATCCAGTTCCTTTTTGAAAGCCATGATTGAATCTGCTTCCACCACCCACAATTTGCCTTTAACAAATCTGTGCTGGCTTTCCTTTATTAAACCATACTTGTCCAAGTGACAATTAATTTTCTCCCGGATTATCATTTCGAAAAGCTTTCCCACCACCGAGGTTAAAGGAGCCATAGACTGCATTGAATTGTTTATTGGTGCTGAGGTGCAGATCAGCCATGATCGAATTGAATGGTGGAACAGGCTCAAGGGGCTGAATGGCCTCCTCCTGTTCCTATGTTCCTCCGTCTTAACCTAGATGATGGGACCAGACACGAATATCTCCTTTGTTTCTCTATTTTGCCCCATTCCGCTGATAACCAGAAACTTTTCCCAACAGAATGGGTGATAAGGAAGTCAGGATTCAGCTCTTTTCCTAAGGCTAAGTAAAGTGGGCCCCACAAGCTTTACCCTCACAAAAAGCAATTCAGTGCAGTTTATGGTTTTTAAATCAACATACATATTTTTTGAAACACCAAAACACAGGATTTCCAGCATGTCAGAAAACCAGCTGCCCAATGAGCTTGCTACCCAAATTCGCACAGTGCAATGGCTTCAGCAAATGAGAGTGTTTAGCAGAAATGAAAGCTAAATATCCAACATTTAGTATGAGCCATTAAGTGGAGAAAAGTGTCACCCAGCAAGGCTTTTGGGCTTTCTAGCTTGAAAAGTCACCACCTCTTGAAAAGTCTTTTATTCTTTCCAGAAGTTCAATGATGTCTAGAAATTGAACGTTGCTAACTCCCTGGTTTGGATAAACTGTCACATTGGGAAATCCAACAAGGGTCAGCTCCACCTTTCCATTTTTTTGTTTTTCTTTTAGTCCCGCAGCTAATTTACGAGTTATTGATGAAATGCTACATTTGGATTAAGTTCTCTAAAGACTGGAGACACAACTAATCAACAGGAATAATGGATGCATCATCTAATGTTCAGCCCGCATCAAACACTGGGACAACCCATTTTAGTAGAAAAAAACTCCCAACATGAACTGTTTGGGTTGTATAGGATTTAAGTAGAGCATAAAAGAGAAGACGGAACAAAGTTGTGACGCACTTAAGAGGCTTTGATGTTGTCAAAGACCATCAGAGCAAAAGACACAAAGAGTTTATATGAATATTCAGTCTGTAACACTATCCCACTTGTGATTTATTTTTTGTATATTTTTTATCATTGTGGGTTTAGGTAATGTAATGAGCTGAATGTCCCTTTGCTGATGTTGGTTGAGGGAAGAATGTTGGCCAGGAGATGAAGAGAACTCCCTGCTCTTCTTCAAATAGAGTCAAGGGATCTTTTGTGTCCACCTGAACCAACAGAACAGGCAGGCGAGGCGTCTCAGTTTGACATCTCATCCGAAAAACTGCACCCCCGACAGTGCAGCACTCCCTCAGTACTGCACTGGGAGTGTCAGCCTAGATCATCTTCTCAGGTCCTAGACTGGGGCAGATCACCAACAAATAAATAATTCAGTGCAGCATTAGCAACACTCATCAGTTCTTTAACGATTTATCGATTTTGCACAGTTGTTTCCAAGTGCACATCTCGCACAGACGGGAGAGATCATTTCTGTCTCTCTCCTTCATATCCTGGTGAATCCCACACGTTAAATCAACAAATAGTTACCGGATTAAAAGTGTTTGCAAAGCTGCCAGTGTAAACTCTAAAATTTTACTTATTTATGATTGAGCTGGAGTCCAGATGTGGCTTGTCCATTCGTCATTTGCTGTTCACCAGGAGAAATCAGCAAAGACTCCCTGAGGTCTTAGCTTCCTCTAAGTAAGTGAATGCCAGTTTATTAATTTGCAACATTTAATATAGTGCCTTTAACATTGTAAAACGTCCCAAGGAGCTTCACGGGAGCATAATCGGACAAAAATTGACACTGAGCCAAAGAAGGAGAAATTAAAACAGGTGACCAAATACTTGGTCAAAAGGGCAAGTTTTAAGGAGCGTCTTAAAGGAGGAGAGGGAGTGGTAGAGAGGTTATGGGGGGGATTTCCAAAGCTTTAGGTCTAGAGGGCTGAAGGCATGGCCTCTAATGGTGGAGCGAAGGAAGTGGGTGATGCTCAAGAGGCTGCAGTTGGAGGAACGCAGAGTTCTCGGAGGGTTGTGGGGCTGGAGAAGGTCACAGGGGGAGGCGACGGAGGGATTTGAACATGAGGATGAGAATTTTAAAATCGAGGCGTTGGTAGACAGGAATTGGATGGCGAATGGGACTTACAGGAAGACAGGATATTTGGCATCTGTGTTTTCGATAAGTTGCAGTCTCCCGAGGTTGACAGTTGGAAGGCTGGCAAAGGAGGCCCTTGAAATATCCAAGTCTGAGCATGAATTTAAAATTAGGTGTCTTACGTTCTCATATTTTTAATTATTTGAATATGTGTCAGCTGATTTTTATTCCTTAGTCAGAGCGTCGTGTTGTGACTTATTTAAGTTGCAGTTATTGCCAGCGCACAAATATAATGCGTGAGTGATGTAATTGAGGGCTGATGTGAGATGCCAAACTCCTGACAGAACAATGGTGTCCAAAGGTTTTTATACAGAAACTGGGAGACCAGAGTCACAGCATTTACTTATAATTCTTAGCAGGAATAATGCTTCCAAAGCAACTTAGAAGCTTTAAATAATTAGAATGCTGTGACCAGGTGGGGAAGAAATTGCTGAAACAAAATCCAATAATAAAAAGAGACACAAATGGGCACAATAATGAAATGAATGATTTAAATTTTTTCTTGTACATGTTGCAGAGGTTTTCAATGTTTTAATATCATTCTTTTGAATTATTTGGCAAATTTCAACTGGTATATATTAATTCTAATATTACGAATGCTCTGCTGACTTATTCTAAAAAGACAATTTAGAATCTCTCAAGCAAGTTCTATTGAAATTCTATTGTGGAAGCACTGGGTGATACGGTGGATTAGATGCTTCTGGGACCTGGATTCAAATCAATCCAGACTGATGGGATAATAGTCTTCTCAAGCTGCGTAGGGCTGTCTGTCAAATGAGTCTGGGCAGTGTCAACCCAGCTATTTATGGATGCACGTCTACAGTACAAAGGTATCTCCAAATTGACAGTAATTGCACTGGTGTCAGCCGTGGCTCAGTGGTCGCACACTTGCCTCTGAGTCATGTCCCACTCCAGAGACTTGAGCGCATAATCTGGGCTGACACTCCAGTGCCACTACTGAGGGAGCACTGCACTGTTTTGGGTGCTGTCCTTCGGATGAGACGTTAAACTCAGCCACTATTTGAAGAAGAGTAAAGGAGTTTTACCCGGTGTCCTGACCTAATATTTATCCCTCAATGAATATCATTAAAACAGATTATCTGTTCATCAGCTCATTGCCATTTGTGGGAGCTTGCTGAGCGCAAACTAGTGTTTCCTACATTACAACAGTGACTACACTTCAAAAGTACTTCATTGGCTGTAAAGCGCTTTGGGACATGAGATCGTGAGGTCGTGAAAGGCACTATATAAATGCAAGGTTTTCTTTATTTCTTCTTTCTAAAAGAAAGATTTAACACTTAGGTACTTTCAGAACATGCATAACAACAACAATTTCGATTTATATTGTCCTTTTAACATACAAACCACCCCAAGGCTCTTTACAGAGAAATAATGAATGCGGTGGAGACCAGATCAAAAAGATGCATTGGCTCCTTGCTGGAGTACAATTACATGGGCGCTGTTCATCATCGCTACCTTACTTACATGGTTATTATTTGTGTGTGACTCCACTCCCTCCACCACCGCGCACCGTGGTTGCAGTATATACTACTTACAGGATGCACTGCAGCATCCTACCAAGGCTTCTTTGGCAGCACCTCCCAAACCCACAACCTCCACCACTGAGAAGGACAAGGGCAGCAGGTGCATGGGGTCACCAACACCTCCAAGTTCACGTTCCAGTCACACACTTGGACATATATCCGTTCCTTCATCGTCGCTGGGTCAAAAGCCTGGAACTCCCTTCCTAACAGCACTGTGGGAGAACCTTCACCACACGGACTGCAGCGGTTCAAGAAGAAGGCCCACCACCACCTTCTCAAGGGGCAACTAGGGCTGCACAATAAATGCTGACCTTGCTAGCGATGCCCACATCCCGACAATGAATAAAAATAAAAATAATCCTGACAGTGAGTATCAGTGACTATTTAGGAGGGAGGAGCAGGGATGCAACTAAGACCAATCTCATCCTTACTTGACATCCTTTTTTATTATTCGTTCATGGGATGGGGGCGTTGGTGGCGGGGCCGGCATTTATTGCCCATCCCAAATTGCCCTTGAGAAGGTGGTGGTGAGCCGCCTTCTTGAACCGCTGCAGTCCATATGGTGAAGGTTCTCCCACAGTGCTGTTAGGGAGGGAGTTCCAGGATTTTGACCAAGTGACGATGAAGGAACGGCGATATATTTCCAAGTCGGGATGGTGTGTGACTTGGAGGGGAACGTGCAGGTGGTGTTGTTCCCATGTGCCTGCTGCTCTTGTCCTTCTAGGTGGTAGAGGTCGCGGGCTTGGGAGGTGCTGTCGAAGAAGCCTTGGCGAGTTGCTGCAGTGCATCCTGTGGATGGTACACATTGCAGCCACAGTGCACCGGTGGTGAAGGGAGTGAATGTTTAGGGTGGTGGATGGGGTGTCAATCAAGCAGGCTGCTTTTTCGTGTATGGTGTCGAGCTTCTTGAGTGTTGTTGGAGCTGCACTCATCCAGGCAAGTGGAGAGTATTCCATTACACTCCTGACTTGTGTCTTGTAGATGGTGGAAAGGCTTTGGGGAGTCAGGAGATCAGTCACTCGCCACAGAATACCCAGCCTCTGAACTGCTCTTGTAGCCACAGTATTTATATGGCTGGTCCAGTTAAGTTTCTGGTCAATGGTGACCCCCAGTATGTTGATGGTGGGGGATTCGGCGATGGTAATGCTGTTGAATGTCAAGGGGAGGTGGTTAGACGCTCTCTTGTTGGAGATGGTCATTGCCTGGCACTTGTCTGGTGCGAATGTTACTTGCCACTTATAAGCCCAAGCCTGGATGTTGTCCAGGTCTTGCTGCTTGCGGGCTCGGACTTCTTCATTATTTGAGGGGTTGCGAATGGAACTGAACACTATGCAATCGTCAGCGAACATCCCCATTTCTGACCTTATGATGGAGGGAAGGTCATTGATGAAGCAGCTGAAGATGGTTGGACCTAGGTCACTGCCCTGAGGAACTCCTGCAGCAATGTCCTGGGACTGAAATGATTGGCCTCCAACAACCACTACCATCTTCCTTTGTGCTAGATATGACTCCAGCCACTGGAGAGTTTTCCCCGATTCCCACTGACTTCAATTTTACTAGGGCCCCTTGGTGCCACACTCGGTCAAATGCTGCCTTAATGTCAAGCGCAGTCACCTCACCTCTGGAATTCAGCTCTTTTGTCCATGTTTGGACCAAGGCTGTAATGAGGTCTGGAGCCGAGTGGTCCTGGCGGAACCCAAACTGAGCATCGGTGAGCAGGTTATTGGTGAGTAAGTGCCACTTGATAGCACTGTCGATGACACCTTCCATCACTTTGCTGATGATTGAGAGTAGACTGATGGGGCGGTAATAGGCCGGATTGGATTTGTCCTGCTTTTTGTGGACAGGACATACCTGAGCAATTTTCCACATTGTCGGGTAGATGCCAGTGTTGTAGCTGTACTGGAACAGCTTGGCTAGAGGCGCAGCTAGTTCTGGAGCACAAGGCTTCAGCACTACAGCCGGGATGTTGTCGGGGCCCTTGGCCTTTGCTGTATCCAGTGCACTCAGCCGTTTCTTGATATCACGTGGAGTGAGTCGAATTGGCTGAAGACTGGCTTCCGTGATGGTGGGAATATCGGGAGGAGGCCGAGATGGATCATCCACCCGGCACTTCTGGCTGAAGATGGTTGCAAACGCTTCAGCCTTGTCTTTTGCACTCACGTGCTGGACTCCACCATCATTGAGGATGGGGATGTTTGCAGAACCTCCTCCTCCCGTTAGTTGTTTAATTGTCCACCGCCATTCATGACTGGATGTGGCAGGACTGCAGAGCTTTGATCTGATCCGTTGGTTGTGGAATCGCTTAGCTCTGTCTATAGCATGTTGCTTCCACTGTTTAGCCTGCATGTAGTCCTGAGTTGTAGCTTCACCAGGTTGGCACCTCATTTTTAGGTACGCCTGGTGCTGCTCCTGGCATGCTCTTCTACACTCCTCATTGAACCAGGGTTGATCCCCTGGCTTGTTGGTAATGGTAGAGTGAGGAATATGCCGGGCCATGAGGTTACAGATTGTGCTGGAATACAACTCTGCTGCTGCTGATGGCCCACAGCGCCTCATGGATGCCCAGTTTTGAGCTGCTGGATCTGTTCTGAATCTATCCCATTTAGCACGGTGGTAGTGCCACACAACACGTTGGATGGTGTCCTCAGTGCGAAGACAGGACTTCATCTCTATGAAGACTGTGCGGTGGTCACTCCTACCAATACTGTCATGGACAGATGCATTTGCGACAGGTAGATTGGTGAGGACGAGGTCAAGTAAGTTTTTCCCTCGTGTTGGTTCGCTCACCACCTGCTGCAGGCCCAGTCTGGCAGCTGTATCCTTGAGGACTCGGCCAGCTCAGTCAGTAGTGGTGCTACCGAGCCACTCTTTGTGATGGACATTGAAGTCCCCCACCCAGAGTAAATTCTGTGCCCTTGCTACCCTCAGTGCTTCCTCCAAGTGGTGTTCAACATGGAGGAGGACTGATTCATCAGCTGAGGGAGGGCGGTTGGTGGTAATCAGCAGGAGGTTTCCTTGCCCATGTTTGACCTGATGCCATGAGATTTCATGGGGTCCAGAGTCAATGTTGAGGACTCCCAGGGCCACTCCCTCCTGACTGTATATCACTGTACCGCCACCTCTGGTCGGTCTGTCCTGCCGGTTTTATTCTTATTGTGACTTTTTTTCGTGAGATTTTACAACTGAGTGGCTTGCTCGGCCATTTCAGAGGGCAATTAAGAATCAACCACATTGCTGTGGATCTGGAGTCACATATGGGCCAGACCGGGTAAGGACGGCAGGTTTCTTTCCCAAGAGGGCATTAGTGAACCAGATGGGTTTTTACGACAATCCGGTAGTTTCATGGCCATCATTCCTGATAATAGTATTTTAATTCCAGATTTTATTTATTCTTCCAGTAGGAGTCACTGGATAGCAATTAGACTCGGGGTCCTGGTACATTCATCCCTTCTCTGACCCAGGGATGCTGAGGCTAATTGTACCATCGTTGTGGCTGCACCAGCCATCTCAGGAGAGACCGCGGATCAAAACTGGACCTTCCTGGTCTGCATGTCTCACATATTGAACGACCAGGCAAGTCATCCCTTCCTTATAACTCTACAGTGTTTACGTATTCTTCATAGAAATATATATAGTATGCAGATACAGTTTACAATTTGTATAGAAAGAAAGAATTATTTGCATTTATATAGCAACTTTTACGACCTCAGGACATTCCAAAGTGCTTTACAGCCAATGAAGTACTTTTGAAGTGTAGTGATTGTTGTAATGTAGGAAACACGGCAGCCAATCTGTGCACAGCAAGGTCCCACAAACAGCAATAAGATAATGACCAGATCATCTGGGGTTTTCTTTGGTGTTGGTTGAAGGATAAATATTGGCCAGGACACCGGGGAGAACTCTCCTGCTTTTCTTCAAAATAGCACTATGGGATCATTTCCATCCACCTGAGAGAGCAGACAGGGGCCTCAGTTTAAGAGGGATATGGGCCAAATGCAGGCAATTGGGACTAGCTTAGTGGTATAAGCTGGGCAACATGGACGTGTTGGGCCGAAGGGCCTGTTTCCATGTTGTAAATGTCTATGATTCTATGAACACTACCTCTGACTGTGCAACACTCCCTCAGTACTGTAAATATCAACCTGGATTTTGTACTCGGGTCTCTGGAGTGGGACTTGAATCCACAAGCTTTCTGAGTTAGTTAGATGAGAGTGCTACCCACTGAGCCACAGCTGATACTTCCTAACCCAGCTTTAAAAGTTTCCCTAAGGGAAATTAATCAATGGTTTGGCAATATTCAGTGCGTTGAACACTGAAGGAATGAATAATTAGGAATATTTGGGCCAGGATTCTACTTGGATCAGAATTTCTTCATAAAAATGATTAATTAGCATGATCAGTAGCTCAGCCCATTTAATCATTCACTCTTGAACTGACTCTGGATTCAAATTAATCAAACTGTAATATAATTCTGTATGATATTAAAATATATTTTTCAGGAAGGTATTAACGTGCAAAAAAATTAATATTTTAATTCATACCTTTTTAAAGATGGAATCACTTAACAATAATTATAAGAGCAGAAAACACTAATCAGTAAAAATGTTATGTATAGATCAGGAGTTCTGGGGAATTGAGTGAATTTCACCCATTCACAAAATAGATCATGTGATTTACGTAATCACCTATCAACATCAGAGTGTAAATATCAGGAAAGCTGACACACTTCCATGATGGCAACTTACAGCCAATCAATGGCTATGTCCCCTTTTCAAAGATATCAGACGCAGCTGTCCAACTAACCTAGACCAGGCCCGATTCTTTGATTTGTGCAAAGTGGCTTGGGATCGCCTCTGTTGACGTGTTTACCCATGGAAATATGATTCAAACCCCTGTGAAGTTATACTGAAAACAAAGTCAATAGGCAACTCCTCTCTTATAATTACATTAGATCAACAGCCATCCACAGAGGACTGAATGTCTCTTGTCGATATTGAATGGAGAGCCACGCTTTGACGTTTGTGATTGAATGTGACGATTCTGGTCAATCGAGCAATTATCACCTCAAACAGCCCTAGAAACTTTCACCTTCTGGAGCCTCCGCATCCTGTTTAGATTGCGGATTGGTTGCTTTTCTGTTGCGAAGTACTATGTGTGAGCTCGGGTGTTAACCCCTTACATCCTGGTTTCTTGCAATATAAAGTAGAAGTTAAAACATTTAACACAGACAAAAATCAATTTTTTGTCGCACCACGAAAGCTTTTAGAATTGACAATTATCAGGAAATCCAATTTTTAAAAATTCTGTGGCTGTTTAACTCGTTTTTCACAGGATAAAAGTTACAATACAACAAATATACTTTACATAACTGAACCCGTTCCTTAATTAAAAACCTTTTCATTGTTGTTTCAGGCAGACATACACTTAAAAGTACATTAATGGTGCAAAAAAAATTGAGATCAAATTTATCAACCCTAGAAACAAAAGAATTATTGTGTTGATGGCTGATCTCTACAACCCAGGGGCAACTTTGTAACTCCTAGTGTGTGGGGGCATAGGTCAGAGATAGGGCCAAATCTGTGACCCCCACTCCTGTCTAGCCAGGCCTGGAACCTTGCAACATTAGTCCTCAGTGTTGACTTAAGACTTAGTGAACCAAGCATTTTATTAGAAAGAAAGATAGAACCCTACATTTATACAGTACCTCAACACACCTCAAACACTTCCGATACAATTTGAACTTCAGCCTCCACTGTTACATAGCAACTAATTTTTTGATTTGTTCTTGGGACATAGGCAATGCTGGCATGGCCACATTTATTGCCCATCCCTCGTTGCCCTGAGCTGTTGGTGGTGGTGGACCTTCTACTGGAAGCGCTGTTATCCATGTAATGATGGTGTTCCCACAATGGTGTTGGGTAGGGGATTCCAACTATGAAGGAATGGCAATAAAAATCGAAGCAAGTTTTCCCAGTGGTAATTTTTAAAAATTCTCATCAAGGTGAGACATAATGGAGCCAAAATAATTGGCAAGAAAGCCAGGGGGAAGATGAGGAGAATTTCTTTTACTCACCGAGTTGTTATTATCTGGAATGCGCTGCCTGAAAGGGTGGTGGAAGCAGATTCAGTAGTAATTTTCCAATGGGAATTGGATATATACTTAAAAAGGAAAAATTTTCAGGGCTATGGGGAAAGAGCAGGGGAGTGGGATTAATTGGACAGCACTTTCAGAGAGCCTGCACAGGCAGGATGGGCTGAATGGTCTCCTTCTGCGCTTCATGATTCTCTGATTTTAGTCACAGGATCATAGAACTTACAGCACAGGAGGCCCATTTTATCTATTCCATTTGAGCCAGTGCTAACTCTTCAACTGGAGCTATCTACTTTAATCCTATTGCCCTGCCCTTCCCCTGTTCCTTTTATATTCTTCCTTTTCAAATACAAATCCAGTTCTCTTTTTCAGTGATGTAATAGTCATAGAAACATAGAAAATAGGAGCAAGAGTAGGCCATTCGGCCCTTCGGGCCTGCTCCGCCATTCAAAATGATCATGGCTGATCGTCTAACTCGGTATCCTGTTCCTGCTTTTTCCCCATATCCCTTGATTCCTATAGCATTAAGAAATATATTTATCTCCTTCTTGAATACATCTAATGATTTGGTCTCCACTGCCTTCTGTGGTAGAGAATTCCACAGGTTCACCACCCTCTGAGTGAAGAAATTTCTCTTCATCTCGGTTCTAAATGGCATACCCCGTATCCTGAGACTGTGACCCCTGGTTCTGGACTCCCCAGCCATCGGGAACATCCTCCCTGTATCTAGTCTGTCTAGTCCTGTTAGAATTTTATATGTTTCGATAAGGTCACCTCTCAATTCTTCTAAACTCTCGTGAATATAGGCCTAGTCGACCCAATCGAGGAACATAGGAACATAGGAACAGGAGTAGGCCATTCAGCCCCTCGTGCCTGCTCCGCCATTTGATAAGATCATGGCTGATCTGTGATCTAGCTCCATATACCTGCCTTTGGCCCATATCCCTTAATACCTTTGGTTGCCAAAAAGCTATCTATCTCACATTTAAATTGCAATTGAGCTAGTATCAATTGCCGTTTGCGGAAGAGAGTTCCAAACTTCTACCACCCTTTGTGTGTAGAAATGTTTTCTAATCTCACTCCTGAAAGGTCTGGCTCTAATTTTTAGACTGTGTCCCCTACTCCTAGAATCCCCAACCAGCGGAAATAGTTTCTCTCTATCCACCCTATCTGTTCCCCTTAATATCTTATAAACTTCAATCAGATCACCCCTTAACCTTCTCAACTCGAGAGAACACAACCCCAATTTGTGTAATCTCTCCTCGTAACTTAATCCTTGAAGTCCGGGTATCATTCTAGTAAACCTACGCTGCATTCCCTCCAAGGCCAATATGTCCTTCCGAAGGTGCGGTGCCCAGAACTGCTCACAGTACTCCAGGTGCGGTCTAACCAGGGTTTTGTATAGCTGCAGCATAACATCTGCCCTCTTGTATTGCAGTCCTCTAGAAAAAAAGGCCAGCATTCCATTAGCCTTATTGATTATTTTCTGCACATGTTCATGATAATTCAATGATCTATGTAGCTGAACCCTAAAGTCCCTTTGGACATCCACTGTTTTTAACTGTTTACCATTTAGAAAGTACCTTGTTCTATCCTTTTTTGATCCAAAGTGGATGACCTCACATTTGTCTACATTGAATTCCATTTGCCACAGTTTTGCCCATTCACCTAATCTATTAATATCGCTTTGTAATTTTATGTTTTCATCTACACTGCTTACAATGCCACCAATCTTTGTGTCATCGGCAAACTTAGATATGAGTCTTTCTATGCCTTCATCTAAGTCGTCAATAAATATTGTGAATAATTGAGGCCCCAAGACAGATCCCTGCGGGACTCCACTAGTCACATCCTGCCAATGTGAATACTTACCCATTATCCCCACTCTCTGTCGCCTTTCGCTCAGCCAATTTACTAACCAAGTCCGTACTTTTCCCTTGATTCCATGGACTTCTAACTTAGCTAACAGTCTCTTATGTGGGACCTTATCAAATGCCTTCTGGAAGTCCATATGAATAACATCCATTGACATTCCCCTTACCACTACTTTAGTCACCTCTTCAAAAAATTCAATCAGGTTTGTCAGGCACGACCTACCTTTCACAAATCCATGCTGGCTCTCTCTGATTAACTGAAAATTCTCGAGGTGTTCAGTCACCCGATGCTTAACTATAGACTCCAGCATTTTCCCCACAACAGATGTTAGGCTAACTGGTCTATAATTCCCCGGTTTCCCTCTCTCTCCTTTCTTAAAAAGCGGAGTGACATGTGCAATTTTCCAATCCAGAGGGACAGTTCCTGAATCTGGAGAACTTTGAAAGATTATAGTTAGGGCATCTGCAATCTGCTCACCTACTTCCTTTAAAACCCTGGGATGGAAACCATCTGGTCCTGGGGATTTGTCACTCTTTAGTGCTATTATTTTCATCATTACTGTTGCTTTACTTATGTTAATTTTATCGAGTCCCTGTCCCCGATTCAATATTAGTTTTCTTGGGATTTCTGGCATGCTATCCTCTTTTTCTACTGTGAATACTGACGCAAAGTAATTATTTAACATGTCCGCCATTTCTCCATTGTCAATGACAATATTCCCACTTTCAGTTTTTAAGGGGCCAACACTGCTCCTGACCACCCTCTTTTTCCTAATATAACTATAAAAGTTCTTTGCATTGGTTTTGATATCCCTTGTGAGTTTCTTTTCATACTCTCTTTTTGTAGCTCTTACTATCTGTTTTGTGACCCTTTGTTGATCTTTGCATCTTTCCCATTCGCCAGGATCTGTGCCATTTTTTGCCTTTTTGTATGCCCTTTCCTTATGTCTTATACTGTCCCTTACCTCCTTAGTTGTCCATGGCTGTTTTTTTTTGGCAAGTAGAGTTCTTGCCATTCAGGGGTATAAACCAGTTCTGCATCTCGTTAAATGTTTCTTTAAACATTTCGCACTGATCATCAGTCGTTTTACCCATTAACAGATTTGCCCAGTTTACTGTGGACAGTCTCTGTCTCATCCCATTGAAGTCGGCCTTACCCAAGTCTAGAATCTTAGCAGCTGATTCACTTTTTTCCCTTTCAAACACTACATTGAACTCAATCATGTTATGATCACTATTGGATAGATGTTCACGCACAGTTAAGCTGTTAACTAAATCTGGTTCACTACTCATTACGAAATCTAGTATGGCTTGCCCCCTTGTTGCCTCTAGGACATACTGCTGTCGAAAACTATCCCAGACACACTCAAGAAATTCACTACCTTTTTGACAGTTGCTAGTTTGCTTTTCCCAATCTATGTGAAGGTTAAAGTCCCCCATTAAGACCACTAAGCCTTTGTTACACGCTTGTCTAATCTCTGCATTTGTACAATCTAGCACTTCAGAGCTGCTGCCAGGGCTCCTATATACAACTCCCACTATAGTCTCAGATCCTTTCCTATTTCTCAATTCAACCCATAAGGTCTCTGTTGGCTGCTTACCTCTCGTTATATCCTCCTTTATCGTTGAATTGATTTCATCTCCAATGACTAAGGGTACTGCTCCCCCTCTTCCATTTTCCCTATCTCTCCTGTAGACCTTATAACCCGGTATATTTAGTTCCCAATCCTGACCATCCTGCAGCCATGTCTCAGTAATAGCTATCATGTCATACCCTCCGATTTGAATTTGAATCTGTCGTTCATTTAATTTATTCCTTATACTCCGTGCATTTGTATATAGAACTCTTAGTTGGGCCACACACCCTAGCCTGACCTTCAGCTTTGATGCTGGGTCAATCGCCTTACGCCTTCTAGTTTTCACTTTATATGTAGTGTCTAATGTACACTTTCTTTCTGCTGCTCTACGCTTTTCCCTTTCACTTGTTCTTGAACAACTGTTTGTACTATTTGTATTGTAAATTTCCCCTGGGTCTTCCCCTCTCTTGCTGCTCTCAACTTTACTCCCTTCTGACTCCCCGCTCAGGTTCCCATCCCCCTGCCACTCCAGTTTAAACCTTCCCCAACAGCACGAGCAAACACCCCCGCGAGGACATTGGTCCCGGTCCTGCTCGGATGCAACCCATCTCGCTTGTACAGGTTCCACCTTCCCCAGAACCGGTCCCAATGTCCCAGGAATCTAAATCCCTCCCTCCTACACCATCCCTGCAGCCACGCATTCATCCTGTCTATTCTCCTGTTCTGATACTCACTGGCACGTGGCACTGGTCGTAATCCTGAGATCACAACCTTTGAGGTCCTGCTTTTTAATTTATCTCCTAATTCCTTGAATTCACCTTGCAGGACCTCATCCCTTTTTTTATTCTCTTCTCATACGTCAGTCCTGCCATCCCTGGAATCAGTCTGGTAAACGTCCCAGACTCTTCCATCACCATCCCTGGGTATGTCCTGTCCCACCGGCAGGACAGGCCCACCAGAGGTGGCGGTACAGTGATATACAGTCAGGAGGGAGTGTCTGTGGGAGTTTTCAACATTGACTCTGGACCCCATGAAATCTCATGGCATCAGGTCAAACATGGGCAAGGAAACTTCCTGCTGATTACCACTTACCGCCCTCCCTCAGCTGATGAATCAGTCCTCCTCCATGTTGAACACCACTTGGAGGAAGCACTGAGAGTAGCAAGGGCACAGAATGTACTCTGGGTGGGGGATTTCAATGTCCATCATCAAGAGTGGCTCAGTAGCACCACGACTGACCGAGCTGGCCGAGTCCTGAAGGACATAACTGCTAGACTGGGCCTGCGGCAGGTGGTGAGTGAATCAACACGAGGGAAAAACTTACTTGACCTCGTCCTCACCAATCGACTTGTTGCAAATGCATCTGTCCATGACACTATTGGTCGGAGTGACCACCGCACAGTTTTCGTGGAGATGAAGTCCCGTCTTCGCACTGAGGACACCATCCAACGTGTTGTGTGGCACTACCACCGTGCTAAATGGGATAGATTCAGAACAGATCCAGCAGCTCAAAACTGGGCATCCATGAGGCGCTGTGGGCCATCAGCAGCAGCAGAATTGTACTCCAGCACAATCTGTAACCTCATGGCCCGGCATATTCCTCACTCTACCATTACCAACAAGCCAGGGGATCAACCCTGGTTCAAAGAGGAGTGTAGAAGAGCATGCCAGGAGCAGCACCAGGCGCACCTACAAATGAGGTGCCAAACTGGTGAAGCTACAACTCAGGACTACATGCATGCTAAACAGCGGAAGCAACATGCTATAGACAGAGCTAAGCGATTCCACAACCAACGGATCAGATCAAAGCTCTGCAGTCCTGCCACATCCAGTCGTGAATGGTGGTGGACAATTAAACAACTAACGGGAGGAGGAGGCTCTGTAAACATCCCCATCCTCAATGATGGCAGAGTCCAGCACGTGAGTGCAAAAGACAAGGCTGAAGCGTTTGCAACCATCTTCAGCCAGAAGTGCCGAGTGGATGATCCGTCTCAGCCTCCTCCCGATATCCCCACCATCACAGAAGCCAGTCTTCAGCCAATCCGATTCACTCCACGTGATATCAAGAAACGGCTGAGTGCACTGGATACAGCAAAGGCTATGGGCCCCGACAATATCCCGGCTGTAATGCTGTAGACTTGTGCTCCAGAACTAGCTGCGCCTCTAGCCAAGCTGTTCCAGTACAGCTACAACACTGGCATCTACTCGACAGTGTGGAAAATTGCCCAGGTATGTCCTGTCCAAAAAAAGCAGGACAAATCCAATCCGGCCAATTACCGCCCCATCAGTCTACTCTCAATCATCAGCAAAGTGATGGAAGGTGTCGTCGACAGTGCTATCAAGCGGCACTTACTCACCAATAACCTGCTCACCGATGCTCAGTTTGGGTTCCGCCAGGACCCCTCGGCTCCAGACCTCATTACAGCCTTGGTCCAAACATGGACAAAAGAGCTGAATTCCAGAGGTGAGGTGAGAGTGACTGCCCTTGACATCAAGGCAGCATTTGACCGAGTGTGGTACCAAGGAGCCCTAGTAAAACAGAAATCAATGGGAATCAGGGGAAAACTCTCCAGTGGCTCGAGTCATACCTCGCACAAAGGACGATGGTAGTGGTTGTTGGAGGCCAATCATCTCAGCCCCAGGACATTGCTGCAGGAGTTCCTCAGGGCAGTGTCCCAGGCCCAACCATCTTCAGCTGCTTCATCAATGACCTTCCCTCCATCATAAGGTCAGAAATGGGGATGTTCGCTGATGATTGCACAGTGTTCAGTTCCATTTGCAACCCCTCAGATAATGAAGCAGTCCAAGCCCGCATGCAGCAAGACCTGGACAACATCCAGGCTTGGGCTGACAAGTGGCAAGTAACATTCGTGCCAGACAAGTGCCAGGCAATGACCATCTCCAACAAGAGAGAGTCTAACCACCTCCCCTTGACAGTCAACGGCATTACCATCGCCGAATCCCCCACCATCAACATCCTGGGGGTCATCATTAACCAGAAACTCAACTGGACCAGCCACATAAATACTGTGGTTACAAGAGCAGGTCAGAGGCTGGGTATTCTGCGGCAAGTGACTCACCTCCTGACTCCCCAAAGCCTTTCCACCATCTACAAGGCACAAGTCAGGAGTGTGATGGAATACTCTCCACATGCCTGGATGAGTGCAGCTCCAACAACACTCAAGAAGCTCAACACCATCCAGGACAAAGCAGCCCGCTTGATTGGCACCCCATCCACCACCCTAAACATGCACTCCCTTCACCACCGGCGCACAGTGGCTGCAGTGTGTACCATCCACAGGATGCACTGCAGCAACTCGCCAAGGCTTCTTCGACAGCACCTCCCAAACCCGCGACCTCTACCACCTAGAAGGACAAGGGCAGCAGTTACATGGGAACGATACCACCTGCACGTTCCCCTCCAAGTCACACACCATCCCGACTTGGAAATATATCGCCGTTCCTTCATCGTCGTTGGGTCAAAATCCTGGAACTCCCTTCCAACAGCACTGTGGGAGAACCTTCACCGCACGGACTGCAACGGTTCAAGAAGGCGGCTCACCACCACCTTCTCAAGGGCAATTAGGGATGGGCAATAAATGCCGGCCTTGCCAGCGATGCCTACATCCCATGAACAAATAAAAAAAAACCTTTGTTGCACTCCCTCCATGGCAAGGACATCCTTCCCCAGATAAGGAGACCAAAACTGCACACAATACTCCAGATGTGGTCTCACCAAGGCCCTGTATAACTGCTCCTGTACTCAAATCCTTTTACAATGACGGCCAACATACCATTCGCCTTCCTAACTGCTTGCTGCACCTGAATGCTCGCTTTCAGCGACTGGTGTACAAGGACACCCAGGTCTCGTTGCACCTCCCCTTTTCCCAATCTATCACCATTCAGATAATAGTCTGCCTTTCTGTTTTTACAACCAAAGTGGATAACCTCACATTTATCCACGTTATACTGCATCTGCCATGTTCTTGCCCACTCACCCAACTTGTCTAAATCACATTGGAGCCTCTTTGCATCCTCCTCACAGCTCACATTCCACCCCAGCTTTGTGTCGTCTGCAAACTTGGAAATGTTGCATTTAGTTCCCTTATCCAAATCATTGATATATATTGTGAATAGCTGGGGCCCAAGCACTGATCCCTGCTGTACCCCACTAGTCACTGCCTACCACACGGAAAAAGACCCGTTTATTCCTACTCTCTGTTTCCTGTCTGTCAACCAATTCTCAATCCATGCCAGTATATTCCCCCCAATCCCATGTGCTTTAATTTTGCACACTAACCTCTTGTGTGGGACCTTATCAAAAGCCTTCTGAAAATCTAAATACACCACATCCACTGGCTCTCCCCTATCTATTCTACTAGTTACATCCTTAAAAAACTCCAGTAGATTTGTTAAGCATGATTTCCCTTTCATAAACCCATGCTGACTTTGTCCAATCCCATTAATGCCTTCCAAGTGTTCTGTTATCACATCTTTTATAATAGCCTCTGCTTCAATAGCCACTTTGGGTGAACCATTCCATGTTCCAGCAACTTGTGTGAAAAGTTTTCTTCTAACTTTCCCCTTCAATTATTTAGTGATAATCCTGAGTCTATGCCCCCTTTATCAACCAGTGCATATAGTACTATCATCACAAAGACATTCAGAAATTTTGAAAACTTCTATTGAATTCCCACCTTAACCTTCTGTATTCTATTGAAAAAAGCCTCAATTTATTGAACCACTCTATAGAACTATAAACTTTCATTATTGGTATAATTTAAATGAATCTTCACTGTGGTTCTCATATCATTCCTATAATGTGGTACCCAAACTGCGGCCCAGCCAATCCCTTGTGCAGATTCAACATCTCTTCCTTGCTTTTATATGCAATGCCCTCATGTACAAAATCCAGAAACCCATTTGTCTTTTTTAGGGTCTTTTCAACCTGCAATCTCACCCTTACAGATCTTTGTACCTGCATCCCCAGATCTCTCTGTTATGAGTCTTATCGTTTAGGGCACACTTCCTTTCCCTGTTCTCGTTCTCAAATTGTACTACTTCACATTTCTCTTCATCGAACTGCATCTGCCACCTATCTGCCCACTCTGATAACCTCTTTATCTCTTCCATCCATCCTTACAGTTCATGCCCTCCCAAATTTACTATCTTAACCAAATTTTGATAGGTCTCCTCTCGTGACTAAGTCCACATCATTCGTATAAGCAAAAAACAAAGGAGGTCCCACCACAGATCCCTGGGGGACACTTCCCACATTCTGCCAATCTGAGAAATATCCATTACCCTACACTTTGCTTTCTGTCCCAAGCCATTCCTCTATTTATGCGGCTGTATTCACTTTTATATCACGTGTCTTAATTTTTGTAACAATTCTCTTAGGTGGTACTTTATCAAATACCTACTGAAAATCTATTTATATAACTGCCATTGCATTCCCTATACCTATTCAACAACAACTTGCATTTATTTAGCGGCTTTAACGTAGTAAAACATCCCAAGGCGCTTCACAGGAGCATTATCAAACTAAATTTAAATCACATAAGGAGATATTAGGACAGCGGACCAAAAACTTGGTTAAAGAGCTAGGTTTTAAGGAGGAGAGAGAGGTAGAGATGCAGAGAGATTTAGGGAGGGAATTCCAGAGCTTCGGGCCTAGGCAGCTAAAGGCACAGTCACCAATGGTGGAGTGATGAAAATCGGGGATGCGCAAGAGGCAAGAATTGGAGGATACACTCTGATTTCCTCTGAAAAATTCAATTAAGTTAGTCAAGCTACTTGGCAGCTAGTGACAATAACACACACTCCCAGCTCAGGTACGGATTAGGTGTACTAAGGAAACTGAAAGTTGGCTCATTTTTCATTACTTGAAGATAAATAAGCCTTCACATCCCTGACAGCTGCATTATATATTAATGATAAGCTGAATTGGGGCATTCAAGGTTTATTTTTAAATGCCCTAATTTGGGGCAACTTCAGATTCAGGTGCATAGAACAAAATATTACTCTAAGGTTATACGATACTTTAAGTCATGGCACAAGTTACAGTACTTGAATGACTGTTTCTTTTTTTCCAGGTCATCAAGAGAAATCTAGTGCCTTTTTTTTCCTTTAATTTTACCTGGTGGTCTAATGGACAATTCCTTCTGGTCCATTGATGGAGACTTGCCAACCTTCCCTTGTAGTCGGATGGGTGAAAGGCTGGTATATGTGTGATCACTAGCGGTCTCATCAAACCACTTGCATTTTATGTAGCCCCTTATTGAGTCTCTCAGAGACATCTCAAAGCTTTCACATAAAATGAATTACTTTGAAGTGCAGTTACTGTTATGTGGGTAAAAATGGCAGCCATTTTGTGTGCAGCAAGGCACCAAAAACAACAATGAGATGAATGAACAGTTAATTTGTTTTTGGTGATGTTGGTTAAGGGACACCAAAAGAACTTTCTGTTCTCTCTTCAAATAGTGCAATGGGATCTTTAGCATCTACCTGAGCCAGTGGAACAAACAGACTCAATTTAATTTTTCATCTGAAGGACCTCCAACAATGTAGCACTTCCTCAGTACCGCAATGGAGTGTCAGCTTAAATTATGTGCTCAAGTCCTAGAGTGGGTCCAAACCCTTCCGAATCAGAGATGGAAGTGCTACCAGTTGATCCAAGCAAACATTTTTGATGGTGGTCTTGCATACCTGTACAGATGGACTTACATCCTGGTCTGTGTTATTGCCTGCACAAATCAGTTTCTTAAATCCAAACATCTAGAAATGACACTCTTGCATCTGTTAAAGTGGCCCAGTAACAGTTAGGCTGAAGACCCAGTCCCAATGCTGTGCCAATGTTTCTCTATAGCCAGCCACTATAAAGAGGGGTGCAGGGCATCTGTCCCTCTGCTTTTCCCTCTGTCCATGTGGGAAAGAAGTTTACCTGCACTCAGCACCTCCCTCCACTGGTTCAGGTGGATGCTAGATATCTCTTGGCGATGATCTTAGGTTTAGACCTTAGGAACATTGGAGCAGGAGTAGGCCATTCAGCCTATCGAGCCTGTTCTGCCATTCAGTTAGAGCATGGTTGATCTGTATCTTGTCTCCATCTACCTGCCTTGGTTCTATAACCCTTAATGCCCTTGCCTAACAAAAAGAGTTACCAACTCACCAACCTATGGAAATAGTTTTTCCTGATTTACCTCATCAAACTTTAAATAACTTTGACGTATTCTATCTTAACCCTGAAATAAATAAAAATAAAACAATAGAATGGTGGTCTTACTTTGCTATTTATGAAATTTCGGTTGTCCAACCTGAAATCCTGACAACTTTTGAAAAGCAGAAATGTTTGTGTCACTTACTGAAGCTGCTCTTTATCCTTTCCGACCTCTCTCTGCACAGTTTCCAAGGTAGGTGACCGGGCAGTGCTCCGCTCAGCTGGGGCTGTGCTGTTGTGCGGTGTCAAACTCGACTCCACTCAGGTTCACCCAGCAGTTCAGGGTGGCTGGTTTTACTGCGGCCGAAATGCATCACCACTGTGACAGTCCTTCTGGACCTTACCTTCTCTCTGGAGGGGTTGGAGGAACGACCCAAACAGCTCTCGCTTCCCCCCTCCCCCCGCATCCCCTCCAGCCCCTGGGAACAACTTATTCAAAAATGAATTCACTTCAGCATCCTTAACATGCTGTTTTTTGTTGTCTGCCATATGGTTCTATTCCAGAATCAGCCAATTTGCAATCTTTGCTCTGGTGCATAAATGCAATGGCATTCAAATCAGGCATGTGTGTGTGTATGTGTGTGTGTGATTTGCATCTCATTCACATTCATTCCTGTGTGTGTGTGTGTGTGTGTGCGTTGATTGATTCATGCAATATATTGGCAGTGCAATTAACACCAAGTTAGTGGGGAAAATTACAATATTTTGCCATAGCAGAAACGGCACTACTGACCAGGAAGTGGAGAGTGACCCAGGTTGACTTGTTATCTCACCTTTTTAACTTTCTCTCTCTCTTTATGGAAGCCCCTTATATTTCTTCACGCTGCTGAGAATCCTCCCTTAATGGTACAAATTGCATTGAGTGCATGGTTCTGATGTGCCAACTTTTCCTCTGACAATAAAATATGCCAGCTGGTGTTATTAACGCTTGAAAATTCATGATTCCAGACAAAGAGTACACAAGTTTTTTTTTCAGATAATGCCCTGAAATTACTTTGTGGGATATTGGTGTTTTAACACTTTGTTTGAAATTCCTCACAGCTATTTCAGCGGAGGCGCTAACCCTTTCATTTTAACATATTTTTAAAAATAGCGGGGGAAAGGAATTGGAAATAAACCTGGTAAGCGATCATACACCATTACGCCGCAGCCTACTTTCAAGGCCGGAGCCATATCCTCAAAAATGGAAGGCCAGGTCCTGAGACAAGCAGCTGCTGTGGTTGCAGATGCTATTGTGAGATCTGAGAAACAAGGACTTATTTCAATCAGACTAACTGATTAGCTTTCCACATTATGTTCCTTCCCTGTGTTAGCAGCAGCTTCTTTCTGGAATGTTCTCATTTCCTACCTCCCTTATGCTCAGAAGTTGTGTCTGTGAAGTTGGATGGATACCAGGTTTTGATTCACTCAGAAAAACAGTGAGAAACTTTTTATGAAGCAAAGTCAAATGCTCAAACCATTTTTGGGTCTGTATACATATCTTTACCACAGCTCATTTGGCCATGAGCCGTTTAAATGGTGAACCTGACTGTGAATATTGCCTGTAACTGCTGAAAGATACCATTTATACAATGATTACGCAGCGAGTTATTATGATCTGGAATGCCCTGCCTGAAAGGCTGATGGAAGCATATTCAATGGTAGCTTTCAAAAGGGAATTGGATAAATACTTGAAGGGGAGAAAATTGCAGGGCTATGGGGAAAGAGCAGGGGAGTGGAACTAATTGGATACATCTTTAGCAAAAGTAGTTTGGAGGATGAGTTCATGGAATGCATTCGAGACTGTTTTCTAGAACAATATGTCGAGGAACCAACTAGGAGACAGGTTATTTTAGTTCTAGTGTTGTGTACTGAGACAGGGTTAATTAGTAATCTTATAGGCAAGGATCCTATGGGAGGAGGAGTGATCATAATATGACAGAATTTCATATTGAGTTTGAGAAGTAGTAGGGAAAATGCTAGAATCTATTATTGAGGACGTGGTAACAGGGCACTTAGAAAATCATAATATGTTTAGGCAGAGTCAACACAGTTTTATGAAAGGGAAATTGTGTTTGACAAATCTATTAGAGTTTTTTGAGGGTGTAACGAGCAGGGTAGATAAAGGGGAACCGGTGGATGTGGTATATTTGGATTTTCAAAAGGCAATCAATAAGGTGCCAGGTTGTGCCAGGGTGCCGCAAGGATCAGTGCTTGGGCCTCAGCTATTTACAATCTGTATCAATGACTTAGATGAGGGGACTGAGTGTAATGTATCCAAGTTTGCTGATGATACAAAGCTAGGTGGAAAAGTAAGCTGTGAGGACGACGCAAGGAGGCTGCCAAAGGGATATAGACAGGTTAAGTGAGTGGGCGAGAAGGTGGTAGATGAAGTATAATGTGGGTAAATGTGAAATTATCCACTTTAGTAGGAAGAATAGAAAAGCAGAGGTGAGAGACTAAGATGTGTGGGTGGTCAGAGGGATTTGGGCGTCCTTGTACACGAATCACAGAAAGTTAACATGTAGGTACAGCAAGCAGTTAGGAAGGTAGTGCAGCGTAGGTTTACTAGAATGATATCCGGACTTCAAGGATTAAGTTACGAGGAGAGATTACACAAATTGGGGTTGTATTCTCTAGAGTTTCGAAGGTTAAGGGGTGATCTGATCAAAGTTTATAAGATATTAAAGGGAATGGATAGAGTGGATAGAGAGAAACTATTTCCGCTGGTTGGGGATTCCAGGAGTAGGGGGCACAGTCTAAAAATTAGAGCCAGACCTTTCAGGAGTGAGATTAGAAAACATTTCTACACACAAAGGGTGGTAGAAGTTTGGAACTCTCTTCCGCAAACGGCAATTGATAGTAGCTCAATTGCTAAATTTAAATGTGAGATAGATAGCTTTTTGGCAACCAAAGGTATTAAGGGATATGGGCCAAAGGCAGGTATATGGAGCTAGATCACAAATCAGCCATGATCTTATCAAATGGCGGAGCAGGCACGAGGGGCTGAATGGCCTACTCCTGTTCCTATGTTCCTATGTAAATGGCATGTTAGCCTTCATTGCAAGGGGGTTAGAGTGTAAGAGTAAGGGAGGTCTTGCTGCAATTATATAGGGCCCTGGTGAGACCACACCTGGAGTACCGTGTATAGTTTTGGTCTCCTTACCCAAAGAAGGATATACTTGCCTCAGAGGGGGTGCAACGTAGGTTCACCGGATTGATTCCTGGGATGAGAGGGTTGTCCTCTGAGGAGAGATTGAGTAGAATGGGCCTATACTCTCTGGAGTTTAGAAGAATTAGAGGTGATCTCATTCAAACATATAAAATTCTTAGAGGGCTTGACAGAGTGGATGCTGAGAGGCTGTTTCCCCTGGCTGGAGAGTCTAGAACCAGGGGACACAGTCTCAGGATAAAGGGTCGGCTATTTGGGTACGGTAGCATAGTGGTTATGTTACTGGGCGAGTAATCCAGAGGCCTGGACTAAAATCCAGAGTCATGAGTTCAAATCCCGTCACGGCAGCTGGCGAATTTAAATTCAATTAATTAATTAAATTCAATTAATTAAATAAAAATCTGGAATTAAAATACAAGTATCAGTAATGATGGCCATGAAACTACCGGATTGTCGTAAAAACCCATCTGGTTCACTCATGTCCTTTAGGGAAGGAAGCCTGCTGCCCTGACCCGGTCTGGCCTAAATGTGACTCCAGACCCACAGCAATGTGGTTGATTCTTAATTGCCCTCTGAAATGGCCTAGCAAGCCACTCAGTTGTAAAATCTCGCTACGAAAAGTCATAATAAGAATAAAACCGGACGGACCACCCGGCATCAGACCACTAGGCACCGGACACGACAACGGCAAAACACCAAGCCCAGTCGACCCTGCAAGGTCCTCCTTACTAACATCTGGGGACTTGTGCCAAAATTGGGAGAGCTGTCCCACAGACTAGTCAAGCAACAGCCTGACATAGCCATACTCACAGAATCATATCTTTCAGCCAACGTCCCAGACTCTTCCATCACCATCCCTGGGTATGTCCTGTCCCACCGGCAGGACAGACCCACCAGAGGTGGCGGTACAGTGATATACAGTCAGGAGGGAGTGGCCCTGGGAGTCCTCAACATTGACTCTGGACCGCATGGCATCAGGTCAAACATGGGCAAGGAAACCTCCTGCTGATTACCACCTACCGTCCTCCCTCAGCTGATGAATCAGTCCTCCTCCATGTTGAACACCACTTGGAGGAAGCACTGAGGGTAGCAAGGGCACAAAATGTACTCTGGGTGGGGGACTTCAATGTCCATCACCAAGAGTGGCTCGGTAGCACCACTACTGACCGAGCTGGCCGAGTCCTGAAGGACATAGCTGCTAGACTGGGCCTGCGGCAGGTGGTGAGCGAACCAACACGAGGGAAAAACTTACTTGACCTCGTCCTCACCAATCTACCTGTCGCAAATGCATCTGTCCATGACAGTATTGGTAGGAGTGACCACCGCACAGTCCTCGTGGAGATGAAATCCCGTCTTTGCACTGAGGACACCATCCAACGTGTTGTGTGGCACTACCACCGTGCTAAATGGGATAGATTCAGAACAGATCTAGCAGCTCAAAACTGGGCATCCATGAGGCGCTGTGGGCCATCAGCAGCAGCAGAATTGTATTCCAGCACAATCTGTAACCTCATGGCCCGGCATATTCCTCACTCCACCATTACCAACAAGCCAGGGGATCAACCCTGGTTCAATGAGGAGTGTAGAAGAGCATGCCAGGAGCAGCACCAGGCGTACCTAAAAATGAGGTGCCAACCTGGTGAAGCTACAACTCAGGACTACATGCATGCTAAACAGCGGAAGCAACATGCTATAGACAGAGCTAAGCGATTCCACAACCAACGGATCAGATCAAAGCTCTGCAGTCCTGCCACATCCAGTCGCGAATGGTGGTGGACAATTAAACAACTAACGGGAGGAGGAGGCTCTGCAAACATCCCCATTCTCAATGATGGCGGAGTCCAGCACGTGAGTGCAAAAGACAAGGCTGAAGCGTTTGCAACCATCTTCAGCCAGAAGTGCCGAGTGGATAATCCATCTCAGCCTCCTCCCGATATCCCCACCATCACGGAAGCCAGTCTTCGGCCAATTCGATTCACTCCACGTGATATCAAGAAATGGCTGAGTGCACTGGATACAGCAAAGGCTATGGGCCCCGACAACATCCCAGCTGTATTGCTGAAGACTTGTGCTCCAGAACTAGCTGCGCCTCTAGCCAAGCTGTTCCAGTACAGCTACAACACTGGCATCCACCCGACAATGTGGAAAATTGCCCAGGTATGTCCTGTCCACAAAAAGCAGGACAAATCCAATCTGGCCAATTACCGCCCCATCAGTCTACTCTCAATCATCAGCAAAGTGATGGAAGGTGTCGTCGACAGTGCTATCAAGCGGCACTTACTCACCAATAACCTGCTCACCGATGCTCAGTTTGGGTTCCGCCAGGACCACTCGGCTCCAGACCTCATTACAGCCTTGGTCCAAACATGGACAAAAGAGCTGAATTCCAGAGGTGAGGTGAGAGTGACTGCCCTTGACATCAAGGCAGCATTTGACCGAGTGTGGCACCAAGGAGCCCTAGTAAAATTGAAGTCAATGGGAATCGGGGGAAAACTCTCCAGTGGCTCGAGTCATACCTGGCACAAAGGAAGATGGTAGTGGTTGTTGGAGGCCAGTCATCTCAGCCCCAGGGCATTGCTGCAGGAGTTCCTCAGGGCAGTGTCCTTGGCCCAACCATCTTCAGCTGCTTCATCAATGACCTTCCCTCCATCATAAGGTCAGAAATGGGGATGTTCGCTGATGACTGCACAGTGTTCAGTTCCATTCGCAACCCCTCAGATAATGAAGCAGTCCGAGCCTGCATGCAGCAAGACCTGGACAACATCCAGGCTTGGGCTCATAAGTGGCAAGTAACATTCGCGCCAGATAAGTGCCAGGCAATGACCATCTCCAACAAGAGAGAGTCTAACCACCTCCCCTTGACATTCAATGGCATTACCATCGCCGAATCCCCCACCATCAACATCCTGGGGGTCACCATTGTCCAGAAACTTAACTGGACCAGCCATATAAATACTGTGGCTACGAGAGCAGGTCAGAGGCTGGGTATTCTGCGGCGAGTGACTCACCTCCTGACTCCCCAAAGCCTTTCCACTATCTACAAGGCACAAGTCAGGAGTGTGATGGAATACTCTCCACTTGCCTGGATGAGTGCAGCTCCAACAACACTCAAGAAGCTCGACACCATCCAAGATAAAGCAGCCCGCTTGATTGGCACCCCATCCACCACCCTAAACATTCACTCCCTTCACCACCGGCGCACAGTGGCTGCAGTGTGCACCATCCACAGGATGCACTGCAGCAACTCGCCAAGGCTTCTTCGACAGCACCTCCCAAACCCGCGACCTCTACCACCTAGAAGGACAAGGGCAGCAGGCGCATGGGAACAACACCACCTGCACGTTCCCCTCCAAGTCACACACCATCCCGACTTGGAAATATATCGCCGTTCCTTCATTGTCGCTGGGTCAAAATCCTGGAACTCCCTTCCTAACAGCATTGTGGGAGAACCTTCAGCACACGGACTGCAGCGGTTCAAGAAGGCGGCTCACCACCACCTTCTCGAGGGCAATTAGGGATGGGCAATAAATGCTGGCCTTGCCAGCGACGCCCACATCCCGTGAACGACTAAAAATTTGGGACTGAGATGAGGAGGAATTTCTTCACTCAGAGGGTTGTGAATCTTTGGAATTCTCTACTGCAGAGGGCTGTGGAGACTCTGTTGTTGAGTATGTTCAAGGCTGAAATCGATAGATTTTTGGACTCTAGGGGAATCAAGGGATATGGGGTTCGGGCGGCAAAGTGGCGTTGAGGTCAACGATCAGCCATTATCTTATTGAATGGTGGAGCAGGCTCGAGGGGCCATATGGTGTGCTGCTGCTTCTATTTCTTATGTTCTTTCAAAGAGCTGGCACAGGCACAATGGGCCGAATGGCCTCCTTTATGGTAACATTCTATGATTATTACCAATTTTGATATCCCTTTTCCACTGAGTTGATCTGTGCATCATTCGCTGCACCATAGCATCACATTTCAAGTGGATCAATTCTCATATGATACAGAAACAAACTCATCGTTCAGACTTACTTCATAAAATAAATTCTAATCATTTATAGTTTATCATAAAATTTTCAAAAGAATACTTTCCACTCATGTCAGGGGCATCAGAACTTGTGTGTTATTCATTTCCCTTGAATATAACACTTCGGTGAATGCAGTCATAAGAAATGGTGGCATTGCAGAAATTCACAAATGCAACTGATTGTTGAAAAAGTGGGCATGGAAGTGAATTGTAAAATGATGGGAGGATATTTTACTGCAAGCAGATATTTTACGCATCTGAGAATCTCACCAATTAGATAATTCACCTGTCTTGGCATTTTAAAACACTCTTTGTTCAGTTTGTCAGCCCCTGTTCATCTTCCCTGTGTTATTTTTACCTTCTCTGTACATGGTATTTTTATGGTATCTAATTTCTAATGCCTACATTGCATCAGCCATTAATATATGTGATACTTTGGGTCTGAAGTTAAACGTGGGAATTTTTTGCACTAAGATTATCACTAACACAGGGGAAGTGGACAATCGGTGGTTTGTATTTTCACTATGACACTGAGCAAAGCACATTTGTCAAGCATCAAGCATTTTTGTTTCCAGTATTTTAGAGCTGTATGTCCTGAACGTTTTCTCACATAAACTCCGTGTTTGGATGATTTTTTGTGTCTTTTTGCACCTTATGTCAGTTGGCCATTACAGCTCGGAATCCAGGCTTTGTGTTTCTTTTTTCTCCCCTTGCTGGAGTCCCTGCAATCTGACGCAATGCACAGCAGTTAACGCGCAGGCTGTCACTCTGTTAATGGCAGCAGTTAATTAAAGGGAAGATTTGCTCAGGCACCAGCCCATTCCTGTGCGTTACAAAGGAACGCCTTTAGAATGGGTTATGCTTCATAGGCACGGTCCTTATTGGTGTGTTGCTGAAATAGCACACGCATGTGCTTTGGTACGTAAACAATGGTGAAATATTGCACAGGAACTCAGTTAGTAATGTGACCCTACCTAATGTCAATTCGTTACGTTTCTCATAAACAGTTGAAATGTAGCTAACATTATGACATGAGTAGACTTGACGTAACCTCATCCTACTGCCACTGATGTATTATAAGAAATGCTTATCTCCATATAGCAGATAATTGGTTCACAATCCCACTAAAATTTGTCAAGGTTTGCCCCCTTCCGATTACTGGAGCATAACATTAAAAATACATGACAAACAGTTCATTGTATTTACTGATTCACTAACTTGGATGTATACAAGTTGTACGTCACACTTAATAAACCTTATGTGATAGTGAAAATAAATGATTCAGTCTTAAGGAGTTCAGTAGGAACATAGGAACTTAGGAACTTGAGTAGGCAATTCAGCCCCTTGAGCCTGTTCCGCCATTCAATTAGATCATGGCTGATCTGTATCTTAACTCCATTTACCTGCCTTAGATCCGTAACCTTTAATACCCTTGCCTAACATAAATCTATCAATCTCAATTTCAACATTTTCAATTGACCCCCAGCCTCAACAGCTTTTTGGGGGAGAGTTTTCCAGATTTCCATTACCCTTTGTGTGAAGAAGTGCTTCCTGACATCACCCTTAAATGGCCTAGCTCTAATTTTAAGGTTATGTCCCCTTGTTCTGGACTCTCCCACCTGAGGAAATAGTTTCTCTCTATCTACCCTATCAACTCCTTTAATCATCTTAAACACCTTATCTGAAAGTAGCTGCATTCTCAGATATTTATATCTGAAAATCCGAGGGAATATGTTGCATTTATCGCCGACATCCTTAAGCAGCTGGTATTTTATAATACTCCAACCCTCACCTTCAGTGAATATAAAGCAATTATTTCTCGCTCACATTTTAAGCAGGGATAGAGCAGTCTAAACTCACAAATATAACACACAGTGCAAACGTTCCAGTCAATCCAGTTTGTAAAGGGATCAGAGGCAACACAGATGAGTGGAATGAAGGTATTGTGAGTAATGAGGCATAAGTACACCTCTGTCTCATTATAAACCTCTCACTATAGCATTACATCTGTTGTCAGATACTGGAGTTAGCTCTTGACCTTTTTATGAAGCATTTTATGTCATGTTATGAGACATTCACTACATTGAGCGCTTCATTATAATGTGGGAATACTGTAGGTGATGATATTGTTTTGGTGCATGTCTTCCACTGCCAATGTTCTACATTCTAAAGTTAGACTGCTTGCCATGCAAAATTAATTGGCTGTGATTTTCTTTCCTACCTCCAGTATCAGGGAATGGTATTGCTGCCAGCAGAGTGCAATTTACTAGCTGGTGATTCGAATGGGTACAGGCCAGAAGTTAGCCTAGTGTCAGTCTAGGCTGACAGTTCAGTGCAGTACTGAGGGAGTGCTGCACTGTTGGAGGTGCCGTCTTTTGGATTAGACGTTAAACAGAGGCCGTGTCTGCTCTCTCAGGTGGACGTAAAAAGATCCCCCGGCACCATTCAAAGAAGAGCAGGGGAGTTCTCCCCGGTGTCCTGGCCAATATTTATCCCTCAACCAACATCACTAAAACAGATTATCTGGTCATTATCACATTGCTGTTTGTGGGACCTTGCTGTGCGCAAATTGGCTGCCGCGTTTTCTACACTACAACAGTAGCTACACTTCAAAAGTACTTCATTGGCTGTAAAGCAGTTTGGGACATTCTGAGATTGTGAAAGGTGCCATATAAATGCTTAGAGGGGGAAATAATAAATTAACATTGGATAAAACTACCCAGCTGTAAAAGTTTGGATAAATAGCTCCAAAAATGTACTGTAGTATCAATTCTCTGGCCCACACTCCCTTTGAGCATGGATCCTGGTTGGGAATGTGGGAAGTATATCTACCCTTAAATGAATACCCACCAAAATACAATAGCCCCAAAATTCTTCATGATCCCACTGGTTCTCTCCAGCACTGGGTTTTCCAGAGTCAGTGGGACCACACCTCATTTACATGGGGCAGTTGAGGGCTACTTCAGCAACATCTCCAGTGCCCACCTGCCCTAGTGGGGTTGCTGTCCAGGAACCCCCTCCCCCCTCCCCAACTCTGGTCACATTTCCCTTGACACCCTGATTAAAGGGAACAAACCTGAATAATTCTAGCTTTTTTCAGTGGTCCAGGATGCTTCCCTGGCCTGGACCTCACTGGTGGGGCCCCAATCTGCCCAACTGGTGGCTAAGTAAGCCTCACCTCACTGGGCATACTGGCCTCCACTGATACTCCAGGTCCCGACTGAGTCAAAGGACCAGGAATTCCTGGCGTAGGGAGTCCCCATCACCCGGCTCCACCCCTCTGGGGGCAGATAGAAGTTCCTTCCCTTACAAAGCAAAAAGGAAATCACCATTTTCTGTTTTTATTTCAGATTTCCAGCAGCCGTGGTATTTTGCTTCTGTTGCGCTTCCATCTTGCTTGAATTACATGTCTGGATATGTGTGCCTGTCAAATGTTTCCAGGATCACTAGAGTTGGCTGGAGGGCAGCTGCTGAAGGATTTTTTTTTACATTGCCAATATTTAATTTGCAAGGGCCTAGTCCAATTTTGCCAGCTGCACTGCAAAAACACATTGGGGGTACCTCTTACACAATTGGATACGTTTGTGAACTGACTTGCTTCATGGTTGGAACTCTTTCATGAACCATGCCCAATGTTACGGTTTGCAAATAGCACACAGAAAGCACTGTCAAAGGCAGTCACTGAAGCAACTTCATCAATTAAATAAATTCTGGTATGATGCAACAACTAATTATGGTTTGGCAAGGTTTTTGTTTCTTCTGTAAACCAAGCAACCAACTTACATAAAAACAGTCGCTGCACTTCAGAAAAGTAATACATCGAGTGAAGCAATGTGAAATGTTTCAGTGATTTTTCAAGTTTATCATAAGCTACATTTTACAGCTTCTTCAGTGTCAGCCATGGCTCATTTGGTAGCACTCTTGCCTCTGATGGTTGTGAGTTCAAGTCCCACTCAAGAGACTTGAGCACAAAATCTAGGCTGACACTCCCAGTGCAGTACTGAGGGGGTGCTGCACTGTTAGAGGTGCCGTCTTTCGGATGGGATGTTAAACCGAGGCCCTGTCTGCCCTCTCAGGTGGATGTAAATGATCCCCACAGCACAATTTCAAAGAAGAGCAGGAAAGTTCTCTCCGGTGCCCTGGTCAATATTTATCTCTCAACCAACATCACTGAAACAGATTATCACATTGCTGTTTGTGGGACTTTGCTGTGTGCAAATTGGCTGCCACATTTCCTACATTACAACAGTGACTACACTTCAAAAGTATTTAATTGGCTGTAAAGTGTTTTGGGATGTTCTGAGGTTGTGAAAGGCGCTATATTAATGCAAGTTCTTTCTTTCTTTCTTATCACGTAATGCAAACCTGCAGTTAGAGATTGATTAATGGATTCAGCTCTCGGGAACTTAACAGGCCAGCTACTACTGACCATTTGGGATACTTCCTATGGCCTGGCTTTGAATTCTCTTTGTCTTTCTATATTTAATTTATTAATATAGTGAGGTATTAAAAATATTAATGAAACCTCTGGAGAATACAACAGCGTGACTCTAAAACAACAAAAAAGTACAGATTCTGCCAAGAGAGAGGATATTGTGAACTTAACAAACGTTTCACGGTTTCCAATAATTTATTTCATGTTACTGCATAAGATTCAGCATTCAAAATACACTGAGAGACACTTTTGCAGATGTGATTTGATATAAAAAAATATATGCACGCTTCAGATGTTGGAAAAAATCATTCGGGGCTCACAGGAAATGATTTTAAATGTTGTTTATGGCTTATCTTCCCTGCGTGATGTATTAGGGAATGTAGAAGTGGTGCTCGAGCTATGTATGGAGCAGCGAGAGACAAGGGGAATGAATGCAAGGGAGTCTTGTAAGTCTGGATTAATCTAATCGGTATGTAGCGCTTGAGACCTACCAATAGCTGGGAGATCACTTGGGGAAAAGAGTAACGTCAAACAGGAAACTGATAGTTGTGTAAGATTCTGTGAATAAACGGATGGACAGCAATTTTCTTCAGCAATGACCCCGAGTGTCAATTGATGTTTCGCCTGCCTAGTGCCAGGGTGAGGGATCTAACAGAGCAAGTCATAGAATCATACAGCACATAGTGACTGTACTCTTTGAAAGAGCTATCCAGTTAGTCCCATTCCCCTGCTCTTTCCTCCCAACCCTGCAAATGTTTCCCCTTCAAGCATTTATCCAATTCCCTTTTGAAAGTTACTATTGAATCTGCTTCCACTGCCCCTTCAGGAATGCATTCCTAATCGTAACAGTTCGCTGCATAAAAAAAATCTCTCATCTGCCCTCAGGTTCTTTTGCCACTTACATTAAACCTGTGTCCTCTGGTTATCGACCCTCCTGCCAGTGGAAACAGTTTCTCCCTATCTACTTTATCAAAACACCTCATAATTTTGAACAGCTCTATTGGAAAGGTTTCTGTAAGGGAAAGGAGAGCAGCTAGAAGTTATGGTTCATGTAGGAGTAAATAACATGGGATGGAGTAGAAGAGTTTGAGGAGTTAAGTTCAAGAATAAAGAACAATCTCAGAATTACACGCAATGTGCCACTCATTGATCAGGCAGAAAAAGATTGGACACATCATTTCATGGATTAAGAAATGGTCCAGTAGGGAGAGTTTCAGATTCTCACAGCATTGGGACATCTTCTGGGGCACAGGGAAGCTGCACAGATGGGATAGGCTTCACCTGAATTAGAACAATACTAATGTCCTTGCAGACAGGATAAATAAAGCAGTGGAAAAAAATTGTAGGGCTATTGGGAAAGAATGGGGGAATGGGACTAATAGGACAGAACCGGCACAGGCACAATGGGCCAAATGGTCTCCTTCTATGCTGTATGATTCTATGGAGGAGTTAAACTAAACAGGCAGGAGGAGGAATAAATACAACATATGTAGAAACAGGGTAACCCCCTCCCACCCTACAATCCTCGGAATCTCTGCGCTCCTCCAATTCTGTCCTCTTGCGCATCCCCCATTTCCTTTGCCCCACCATTGGCAGCCGTGCTTTCAGCTGCCTAGGCCCTAAACTCTGGAATTCCCTCCCTAAACCTCTCTGGCTCTCCACCTCTCGCTCCTGCTTAAAGATGCTCCTTAAAACCTACCTCTTTGACAAGTTTTTGGTCACCTGTCCTAATATCTCATTATGTGGCTCGGTGTCAAATTTTCATTTGATAATGCTCCCTTTGAAGCACCTTGGGATGTTGTACTATGTTAAAGGCGCTATATAAATACAAGTTGTTGTTGCTGTTGGAGTAGAGGTAGATATTAGTTGGAAACCATGTAGATAGGGATGGGAGACACGAGGGGAAGGAAACTAACTATGGGCATCTGCTATAGACAACCAGGTCAAGGGAACAATTGGACCAAGAAGTTGGTAGTCAAATAAGGACAGGACCAGATGCAGTTGTTGTGGGTGATTTCAATTTTCCTGGGATAGATAGAAATCTATATAGCGAATGGTAGGAGTGAAATCAAGATCCTGGACATAATATTGAATTTGTACAATGTACAATTGGTCAAGGAACCCACGTGAGCAGGTTGCTGTTGGAACTCATATTATGTGCCTTGGAGGGGATGTAGCGGCGATTCACCAGAATGATACCGGGAATAAAAGGGTTAAATTAGGAAGACAGGTTCATAGACTAGGCTTGTGTTCCCTTCAATATAGAAGGTTAAGGGATGATCCAATTGAGGTGTTTAAGATGATTAAAAGATTTGATAGGGTCAATAGAGAGAAACTATTTCCTCTAGTGGGGGGAGTCCAGAACAAGGGGACATAATCTTAAAATTAGAGCCAAGCCAATCAGGGGTGACATCAGGAAGCACTTCTTCACACAAAGGGTAGTGGAAATCTGGAACTCTCTCCCCCAAAACGCTGTGGAGGCCGAGGGTCAATTGAATATGTCAAAACTGAGATTGATGGATTTTTGTTAGGTAAGGATATTAAGGGTTATGGAACCAATGCGGGTAGATTGAGTTAAGAGACAGATCAGCCATGATCTAATTGAATGGACTAACAGGCTCGAGGGGCTGAATGACCTCCTCCTGTTCCTATGTTCCTAAGTGACAGCCAGGAGATGGTAGTGCAAGTGTTGGAGGACACCTTGACAACAGTGACCACAGTGTGGTGTTGTTTAAAAATTTAGGCTTATGAAGGAAAAGAGAATGAGCATAATAGAAAACAGTCAGCTTTAGAGTGGTAGATAATGAGGGTTGCGTTCAAGAAACTGGGCTGGATAGCACTGGTAGAGGGGAAAAGCATGGAGGAACAGAGGACCCTGTACAGAAATATTATACATGGAGTATAGAACGGAGGCATATTACGAGGGAAGAATGATAACTGAGGGTAACACAGGGAAAGGTGTGATATGGGCAACAATGGTTGTAATGGGTGAGGAATAAGGACAAAAAAAAGAATGTTCCTAAAGCATAAAACTACAAACTGAGACAAATATAAAGACAAGATAAAGAGGGTTAAGAAACTGGCAAGAAAAGCTAAGGTAGAAAATAAGACTAGGATGGCAGGAAGTATGAAAAGAAATGTCAAGCACTCCCCTAAGTATACGCACTGCAAGCAACAACAGCAACTTGCATTTATATAGCATCTTTAACATAGATAGACATCCCAAGGTACTTCACAGAGCTGTAATCAGAAAAAAAAGGACACTCAGCCAAAGGAGGAGCTATAAGAGGGGTAACCAAAAGCTTGATCAGATAGGTGAGTTTTGAAGAGGGTCTTAAAGGAGGTGATGGAGGTTGAGAGGAGGAGAAGTTTAGGAATGGAATTTCAAAAGCAAGTAGCAAAGGAAGGGGCCATTGTTTGATCCTAAATGTGACAACGATACAAATAGCCAAGGCATAATAAATATACTAAATTAATTCTTTTCTATATAAATGCAAGTTTGCTGTTTCTTCAGGTACAAAAATAATTAAAAGAGGTAATGGAATGTTGGCCTTTATCTCAAGTGGGCTGGAATACAAAGGAGTGGAAGTTATGTTACATTGATATAAAGCTCTGGTGAGACCCCATTTAGAGTATTGCGTTCAGTTCTGGGCACCGCACCTCAGGAGGGATATATTGGCCATGGAGAGGGTGCAGTGCAGATCCGACACCGAGCCACATAAGGAGATATTAGGACAGGTGACCAAAAGCTTGGTCAAAGAGGTAGGTTTTAAGGAGTGTCTTGAAGAAGGAGAGAGAGGTAGAGAGGTGGAGATATTTAAGGAGGGAATTGCAGAGCTTAGGGCCCAGGCAGCTGAAGGCACGGCCACCAATGGTGGAGCGATTAAAATTGGGGATGCGCAAGAGGCAAGAATTGGAGGAGCGTAGAGATCTTGGAGGGTTGTAGGGCCGGAGAAGGTTACGGAGATAGGGAGGGGCGAGGCCATGGAGGGATTTGAAAACAAGGATGAGAATTTTAAAATCGAGGGGCTCGATTTTCGGACGCCCAAGCCGGCGGGTTCACGACAGGGGGGGTTCCAAAAATCGGGGATTCCTGGGGCGGGTCCAGAGCCCGGCTCCAACCCGCCCACTTCCGGGTTCCCCAGTGACGTGCTTTGATGCGCGCACAGCCCCCGCATGCGGGACTCCCACCGGCAATTAAAGCCGGCGGGATCCCACTTAAAATAATTAACTAGGTACTTCAGGTCGTTTACAGACCTGATTAACATGATATTTTAGGAGGGGTGGGATTTTCAACTCAACTGAGACTGTTTCCTGTACTGGGGAAACACTCCTAGTTGAAATGGACGTGTTGCAGCCACCAGCCTGTGGCAGCTGCAAAGGTCCATTTGACAGGTTGGGGGGGGGGAGACCCTCACTCATTGCAGGAGGCCACTCTGTCACTTTGGACAAAGTTTGGCCTCCACCACCCTCCTCCTAACAAACAAATTCACCAACTTGGAACCTCAACACCGGTGTGCAAACACATTTACCTACCTTGCGGACCCCCTCAAACGTACATCTTCCGGATGGGGGCCGCCATAGTTGCAGTCATGACCTCCTCAGAGGATGAACAGCATCACCAGCCTCGCCAGCCTCGCCGTCCACCTCTGACACGTGGAGCTCCACAACACAGTGCTGTGACACATCCACCTGCACAGCAGGAGGGAGGGCAACCGCAGAGAGAGATGCGTCGCAGAGGGCACTACCCTCGTCACAGGGTCCACAGACCCAGGCTCAGCTTCCTGGACCTCTCTGAGCAGCAGTGCACACGGAGGCTCAGAGTCACTCGACATGTAGTCGTGGACATCTGCAGCCTCCTTCATGCCGAGCTGCTCCCAGCTGGCCCGAGCACCATCTTCTTACCTGTCACTGTCAAAGTCACCACTGCCCTCAACAACTTCTCCTCCGCATCCTTCCAGGCTGCCACCGGGGACATCGCCGATGTCTCTCAGTCGTCTGCACAAAAGAGCCCTGCAAATACACCTACACCCACTCTGCAGTGACACAATGGGTGGCATCAGGTGTGGGTCCTCATAAGTGATCCTCAGGAAAGGGCATTATTGCATGAACCAGACAAGATTTACAAAGACGTGGCAGTAGTGGTGACAATATAATACGTAATGTGAGTTGATCAGAAATCAAATATAAGTAAAAACCATGACAAACCCTCAAACACCCTTGTGCATCCCCTTCATGCTCACGACACGTTTGCCTTACGCTTCCTACTGCACATACGTGATGCATGCCCTGTGGCTGCAGCACAGGTAGTGGCAGGTTGGGTGAGGCTGACCGTGAAAGAGATGCATGAGAGGGTGAGTATGAGATAGAGCCATGAGATTGTATGAGGATTGGGTTGAGTGGTAGTGGCGGGATGAGTACTGGCGAGGTGAGTAAGTGTAGGTAAGATGAGGATGAGGTTTGAGTGGGTGTGAGGAGTGATGTGATAGAGTAGTGCTGGCAGTGCAGAAGGAGATGTGGGGTGGGGGCGGTGATGTGCCAGACAGAGTTTTGGATGAACTCAAGTTTATGGAGGGTGGAAGATGGGAGGCCGGCCAGGAGAGCATTGGAATAGTGAAGTCTAGAAGTAACAAAGGCATGTATGAGGGTTTCAGCAGCAGATAAGCTGAGGCAGGGGCAGAAACAGGCAATATTATGGGGTAGGATGTAGGCAGTCTTGGCGATGGAGCAGATATGTGGTCGGAAGCTCATTTCAGGGTTAAATAGAAAGCCAAGGTTGCGAACGATCTGGTTCCACCTCAGACATTGGCCAGAGAGAGGGATGGAGTCAGTGGTTAGGGAACGGAGTTTGTGGCGGGGACCGAAGACAATGGCTTCGGTCTTCCCAATATTTCGTTGGAGGAAATTTTTGCTCATCCAGCACTGGATGTTAGACAAGCAGTGTGACAAATCAGAGACCGTGGAGGGGTCGAGAGAGGTGCTGGTGAGGTAGAGCTGGGTGTCGTCAGCGTAGATATGGAACCTGATGTTGTGTTTTCGGATGATATGTCCGAGGAGCAGCATGTAGATGTAGGAGGGGGCCAAGGATAGAATCATAGAATCATAGAATCATTCAAATTTACAGCTATTCAGCCCATTCTGTCTGTGCCGGCCGAAAGAGAGCTATCCTGCCTAATCCCACTTTCCAGCTCTTGATCTATAGCCCTGTAGGTCACGGCACTTCAGGTACATATCCAAGTACTTTTAAATACGTTGAGGGTTTCTGTCTCTACCACCCTTTCAAGCAATCATTTCCAGACCCCCACCACCCTCTGGGTGAAAAAATTTCTCCTTAACTCTCCTCTAATCCTTTTATCAATTACGTAAAATCTATGCCCCCCCCCCCAGGTTATTGACCTCCCTACTAAAAAAAATAGCTCCTTCCTATCCACTCTATCTAGGCCCCTCATAATTTTATATACCTCAATTAAATCTCTCATCAGCCTCCCCTAGTCCAAAGAAAACAACCCCAGCCTATCCAATCTTTCCTCATAGCTAAAATTCTCTAGTCCTGGCAAAATCCTCGTAAATCCCCTCTATACCCTCTCTAGTGTAATCACATCCTTCCTGTAATGTGGTGACCAGAACTGTACGCAGCACTCTAGCTGTGGCCTAACTAGTGTTTTATACAGTTCGAGCATAGCCTCCCTGCTCTTATATTCTATACCTCCCCAAATCCATTACCTCACACTTCTCCGGATTGAATTCCATTTGCCACTTTTCTGCCCACCTGACCAGTCCATTGATATCTTCCTGCAGTCTACAGCTTTCTTCCTCACTATCAACCACACGGCCAATTTTTGTATTATCTGCAAAATTCTTAATCATGCCTCCTACATTTATGTCTAAATCATTAAAATATACCACAAAAGGCAGGGACCTAGTACTGAGCCCTGCAGAACCCCACTGGAGTCAGCGTTCCAGTCACAAAAACACCCGTCGACCATTACCCCTTTGCTTCCTGCCACTGAGCCAATTTTAGATCCAACATGCCACTTTCCCTTGGATCCCATGGGCTTTTACGTTTCTGACCAGTCTGCCATGTGCGACCTTGTCAAAAGCCTTGCTAAAATCCATGTGGACTACATCAAACCCGTTACCCTCATCGACCCCCCCTTGTTACCTCCTCAAAAAATTAAATCAAGTTAGTCAGACACGACCTTCCCATAACAAATCCATGCTGACTGTCCTTGATTAACCCGTTCGTTTCTAAATGACTATTAATACAGCCCCTCACAATTGTTTCCAATAATTTGCCCATCCCCGAGGTTAGGCTGACTGACCTGTAATTACTCGATCTATCCCTTTCTCCCAAGGATAGATCCAGAGGTTACGATGTGGGAGTGGGAAGACAAGCCATTGCAGGTGATTCTCTGGCTACGATTGGATAGATAAGAATGGAACCAGGCTAGCGCAGTACCACCCAGCTGGACATTGGAGGAGAAGCGCTGGAGGAGGATGGTATAGTCAACCATGTCAAAGGCTGTAGACAGGTCGAGAAGGATAAGGAGGGACAGAGTCACATAAGATGACAATGTAAATTCTGTGGCTGTGTGAGGCCTTGTTGACAATTTTGTAGACGTGATATATTTAGATTTCTGTCCAGGCTTTCCATACCATCCACACCAGCCATTAGTCCAGGAGTTAGGAAGGCATGGAATAGAAGCCAAGTAGTGGCCTGCAGTTTAGTACTCTGATCCATTCGGTGTCAGCATTTCTAGGAACTCGGGCCATGATTATAGGCCCCAAGGTTCACACCCACCACTGAGTTGAAACAAAAGTAAATTCAAATGGTGGGTAGTGGGTGAAAGCAGAGGCAGGAAAAATGAACAGGGTGATGAGAAATGGACAGATACAAAGCAAAGTAGAGAGAGAGAGAGAGAAGTACAAATTAAGTGAGTCAGAGAGCAGCCAGAAGAAAGTGAGTGACACATTAGCAAACTAGCAGATGGGTGGTGGAGATGAGGGGTTTGTGACAAACACGGCAATGTTGCAAATTAGTTCTGGCAATGATATATGCGTGTGACCCATAAAATACTTTCAAAACAGTAGAAGCTGAATATACTAATCTGCACTGTAAATTTGAAACAATAATTAAATAATAATTAAATAAAAGATGATCGGAAATGGCTAGAATTCATGCAGTTGATGTACACCTGATGTAAACCTTATGTAAACCCGATGTAATTTATCAGATGGAGTGATGATTTCAGGTATTGGGCACTGAAAAGATGGCATTTCCTTGAATCCTCTCTTATTCCTAAATTTAATATCTGAATGAAGTGAAACTGTAAAAGTGTCAGAATGAAGAGGATTCTGGGCTACATCAGAGAAAGTAGATGAACTAGTTCCCATCTGCAATGTGTCTGGCAAGTGCTCAACAAATGAAATCATGAATCCATTCCAATGGAATCGAGGAATCCTTCAATACAAATACAAATGATAAGGGGATTTGATAGGGTAGATATCAGAGAAACTATTTTCTCTGTTGGGTGAATAAAGAACAAGGAGGCACAATCTTAAAATTAGAGCTAGGCCATTCAGGTGTGAAATTAGGAAGCACTTTTTCACACAAAGGGTAGTGGAAATGTGGAATTCTCTTCCCCAAAAAGGCTATGGATGCTGGGAGTCAATTTAACTTTTCAAGATTGAGATTGATAGATTTTTGCTAGGTAAGGGGTATCAAGGGATATAGAGCAAAGGCGGGTAAATGAAGTTCAGATACAGATCATCTATGATCTAACTGAATGGAGGAACAGGCTTGAGGGCCTGAATGGCCTTACCCCTATTCTTAATGGCAGCGACCACTTTTTCATTCTTACAACGAATTTAAAAAAAAATATCTGTGATACACCAAACTGTTTAGCGATTTCACTTTGGGAATTTGAGAAACATTGGGCCCATTCAGCATAGCAGTTATTTTTACCTGGAATGCGTTGCCTGAAAGGGTGTTGGAAGCAGATTCAACTTTCAAAAGGGAATTGGATATCTACTTGTAGGGAGGAAAATTTGCAGGGCTACAGGGAAAGAGCAGGTGGAGTGGGACTAATTGGACAGCTCTTTCAAAGTGCCGGCACAGGCACAATGGGCCCGATTTTAGCACCCGGTTCCGGGTGCGTTCTCGGCGGGGGGGCCTCTAAAATCCCGGTTTCGAGGAGCGGGACCGGATCGCGCCTCGATCCCGCCCACTTCCTGGTTGCGCGCTGACGTGCGGGGGTGCGTGCGTTGGCCCCGCTGGTGGGAATCCCGCAGGCAATTAAAGCCAGCGGGGTTCCACTTGAGTGTATTTATCTTGGTATTTCAGGTCATTAAATGACCTGATTGAGCTGTTTATTTAACAGGTGTCGGATTTTACAGTGAAATGAGACTGTTTCCCATACTGGGGGAAACACTCACACTCTCAACGGACGTGTTGCAGCCAGCAGCCTGTGGCAGCTGCCAAGGTGCATTCCACAGGTGGGGGGGGGGAGAGCCTTCACCAACGCAGGAGGACACTCCGTAACATTGGGCAACGCCTGCCCTCCACCACCCTCCTCCAAGCAAGAAGATTCACCGGCGTGGAAGTCCAACCCCTGTGCGAGGACACACTTTTCTAGCGTGCACAACCCCGCAAACCTAAACCTGCCAGATGGGTGCTGCGTTGACATCCTCGGAGGACGAACAGGATGACCAGCCTCAGCAGCCTCGCAGTCCACGCCGTCCGCCTCAGAGACATGCATCCCCACAACACGGTGCTGCGGCACATCCACCTGCACAGCAGGATGGAGGGCATCCGCAGAGAGAGATGCGTCGCAGGAGGCACTACCCTCCGCACAGGGTCTACAGACCGAGGCTCAGCTTCATGGACCTCTCTGAGCAGCAGTGCATACGGAGGCTCAGAGTCACTCGCCAGGTAGTCGCCGACATCTGCAGCCTCCTCAATGACGAGCTGCTCCCGGATGGACCAAGCAGCATCTTCTTACCCGTCGCCGTCAAAGTCACCACTGCCCTCAACTTCTTCGCCTCCGGATCCTTCCAGGGTGCCACGGGGGACATCACCGGGGTCTGTCAGTCGTCTGCACACAAGTGCATAAGGCAGGTCACCGATGGGTTGTTCCGCAGGGCCTCGACCTACATCAACTTCGCCATGGATGAGCGCAGCCAGACGGAGAGGGCGGTTGGATTCCATGCTGTGGCTGGCTTCCCACGGGTGCAGGGTGTAATCGATTGCACCCACATAGCAATACGGGCACCTCCACATGAGCCAGGGCTGTTTATCAACAGGAAAGGGTATCACTCCATGAACGCCCAGCTCATTTGTGACCACCGCCAGAGATTCCTACACGTGTGCGCCAGATACCCTGGCAGCTGCCACGATGCCTTCGTCCTCAGGGAGTCCACCGTCCCGCCCCTCTTCCACGCACCCAACGCCGGCAACGGCTGGCTCCTCGGCGACAAGGGATATCCCCTGCACACGTGGCTTATGACACCTCTGAGGAACCCCATTACCGAGCCACAGCGTCGGTATAATGACAGCCACATTGCTACCAGGTCTACAATTGAGCAGGCTATAGGGCTGCTCAAGATGCGCTTCAGGTGCCTTGATCGTTCCGGGGGAGCGCTCCAATACACGCCATTCAGAGTGGGACGAATTATAGTTGTCTGCTGTGCCCTGCATAACATGGCACTACAGAGAGGGGTGCCGCTGGAGGAGGCCCCATGCACACCCGCCACCCACATTGAGGACGACAATGAGGAGGAGGTGGAGGAGGAAGAGGAGGAGGAGGAAGAGGGAGAGGAGGAGGAACGATCCATGCGCCGAACACCGGCTCACCTGCGTGCTCGTCAGGCCAGGGAGGCACTCATATGCCAACGGTTCTCCTAACATCACACTGTGTGAGGCGTTCACATGTCATAACGTGCACAGACGAGGGTCCATACAGGCTCCCTCCACAGAAGAGTGGTGCCTGTACACCTGCACCCACTGGATTATGCTCAATGGGTGGGACGGGGTGGTCGTCGTCATGATGAGGCGCAGGGAAGGGACATATTGCACAAGCCGCAGAATTATGGACAAGAGGTGGCAGCATTGGTGAGAAAAAGTGAGTTTATTTTGTGGTGACATTCAAAGAGTAGAAAATTAAAAAAAAACGACAAACACCCTGTTGCAATCCCTGTGTGCTCACGGAACTTTAGGCGTTCGTTTTCGGGACCCCCTACGTGGTGCTACCCCTGTGGCTCCAGCAGAGGTGGTGGCAGGTTGCTCCTGTTCGTGCCCTGACCGGGTAGATGCTTTGGGCCGACGCCCCCTGGGTTTCGGTGCCCGTGAGGGCACCTCCACAGACTGCTCCTCCTGCACCTGTGCAGGGGCAGACTCGGCCACCTGGAGAGGATGGACTATTGCGGGCACTGGTTGAGAGGGGGGCAACGGGTGAGACTTGGGGGCGCCTTGAGTAGCGTCCACACTTCCATTTCCCCGTTCACCATCTTCCCTCTCATGGCCAAGGCCCACATCACCCCTTCCACCCTGCTGGACGGCAGTTTGGATGACGTGGGTGAGACCTTGCAAGGCCACCTCCAATGTATCTGTCAACCTGTTGATGGCGGCAGAATGTTGTTCACCCTGAATCCGAACAGCCGTTGTGAGGGCCTGGATGGACTCATTGGTGAGCTGTGCGTGACGCTCGAGGGAGGCTAGCCTGTCCCCCACCGCAGACGTTCCCACACCTACCCGCGACACTATCTCAGAGATGCCTTCACGTCCCTGCGACACTATCTCGGTGATACCCTCCTGCACCTGTGCCACCATTCCCCTCATGCAGGAGTTGGACTCCTCCATCCTCCGTGCGATTGTGGAGAGTGCGCGTGGCACCTCTCCCAGTACCTCAGCAATGTGCTGGTGCCCCTCGACGACTCTCCTTTTGACAGGTGGCCCCCTGGGTTCAGCATCTGGGTCCGGCTGAGCAAAGCCTGGAGAAGAGTGCTCCCACCGACGCGGACCCTCCGCGGCTGACCCTGCCACCAGGGTCTGCTCATGCTCATGTGTGCGCGGTGACTCACCATGTGCAATCCCAACTAGCTGAGGGGGGGGACCCACCGAGGTGTGTGTATCTGCGCTGGTGGATGCAAGGCTCATGTGTGACGATGCACCCTCAGAGACGGGCATGTCCTCTGAGGAATCGCCCTCAACCGAGACGTCGATCGCAGACGGTCCTGGAAGAGAACAGAGGGAAATATCAGGCATGTGACCAAATGTGGCGGTGCGGCATATGCCATGTGATGCTACGATCATTCACGATCATGAGTGATGAGTGCCAGCTTTCCCTTACCGGCCGTTTCGCCAGAACCAGACTCGCCATCCGCCATCGACAGGCAATGCAGCGTGCGGCTGATCTCCAGTGCCTCGACCTCGGCGTCTGTCAGGGCCATCTCGTGTGGCGGGCCCCCTCCGGTGCATGCCCTATCGCGTGCGTTCCTGGCCCTCTTCTCCTGTGAGGGCAAAACACAAAAACGTTATTGAGTGATGATTACAATGTGAGACGCTTCAAGCATTGGTGTGATTGGGTTGAACGTGTGCCAGATGGATGGGAGGATGCGTGTGCCACATGGCCATCCCATTGTATGGGCATTGGGGTGTGTGGTAGTGGTCGAGTGGGGACAGGGACGGTGGGTACGTGCAGGCACTGTGAGGATGATAGTTGGGTGGCTGTGAGGATTGGTGCGGGAGCGCAGTACTGTCAGTGGAGATGGGGTTGTGAGGTGTTTGAGGTGATGTGGAAGACGGAGTGATGCAGAATGCGTTAGTGTACTCACTTTTCCGGACCTGGTGAGGTCATTGAATCTCTTGCGGCACTGAATCCAAGTGCGGGTGGTGTTTCCCCTGCTTGTGACCTCCGCGGCCACCTCCTCCCATGCCCTCTTGGTGGCGCTGGCAGGGCACCTCCTTCCATCCGTGGGGAACAGCGTCTCCCTCCTCATGCGGACCCCGTCCAGCAGCACCTGGAGGGCGTGGTCCGTGAAACGGGGAGCAGCCTTACCCCTGTGCTCCTCCATCCTTGATGGAGTGTAGTTTGTGGCTGGAGGGGCTTTGGTGGACTGCCCCTTTAAATAGAGCGCAACCATCGCTCAGACGTCAATGCGCATGCGCAGGCCGCCGGCACGCAGCTGAGAAGCGCGGAACCCGTAACTGCCGGCTAATCACATCAATCATCCCGCGATCGCGTGCGCAACGCACTCAATTTGGCCGGCGCGTTTTCCTCGAGCCCGCCCGACCACCCGCTGCCAACCCGCACCCCTGGTAAAATCGGGCCCAATGGGTCGAATGGTCTCCTTCTTTGCTGTAAGATTCTAATGATTTTGTGATTCACCTTATCAACAGGAGAAAGAACCCTCTTTTTTAGAGGTGGGGATTCCATCATTCAGAGAACTTTTCCAATCCATGATATTGTGGGATGAACGAACAGTTCAGAAAGAATGGCAGCTCCTTGACCAATGACATCTTCAGTGGAATAGTCCATTGATATGGGGGGAGAGAAACAACGTAAAAGTGACAACAGCATTGATGGTGGGTACAGTCAGGGTTTTAAACTTTTAAGCATTATAATGTTGATAAAACCTTCATAATGTTTGTCTGATCTAATTCAAGATTTTGGTTTGTTGTTGAAAAAAAATGATTCGATTTGTCGTCATCAAATTATTAATCTTAACATCACTGCTATTATAACATAATTTTCATATCAAAAACAGCAACATTTGATGATTGTTCATTAGATGTTTGGATATAATGGGCTCGATTTTCGCGTCGGGTTTCCGGCGGGTTTCCAGCGGAGGGGCCCCGAAAATCCCGATATCCGGTCACGTGACTGGATCGCGACGAAATCCCGGCCACTTCCGGGTGCCGCGCTGACATGCGGGGCTGCGCGCGCAAGCCCCGCTGGTGGGAATCCCGCAGGCAATTAAAGCCAGCGGGGTTCCACTTGAGAGTACTTACCTTGCTCGTTGTGGTCAGTTAATGAGCTGAAGCAGCTGTCAAAAGAGGAAGTGTGGGATTTTAGGTTCAAGGCAGTGAGTTTCAGACACTGGGGGAAACAGTCCTCCCTCAACCGGTCGTGTTCCAGCCAGCAGCCTGTGGCAGCTGCCAAGGTGCACTCCACAGCGGGTGGGAGAGCCCTCACCCACGCAGGAGGCCACCGCGTCACGTAGGGCAACCCCTGCCCTCCACCACCCCCCGCCAAGCCAGAGTACAGACCGACGTGAAACCGCAGCCCTAGAACGAGAAACCACCCACCTACCCTGCACAACCCCTCAGACCAACACCTGCCAGATGGGTGGTGCGTTGACATCCTCGGAGGACGAACAGCATGACCAGCACCAGCAGCCTCGCAGTCCATGCCGTCCGCCTCGGAGACGTGGAGCCCCCCAACACGGTGCTGCGGCACACCCACCTGCACAGCAGGAGGGAGGGCAACCGCAGAGAGAGATGCGTCGCAGGAGGCACTACCCTCCGCACAGGGTGTACAGACCGAGGCTCAGCTTCATGGACCTCTCCGAGGAGCAGTGCATACGTCGGCTCAGAGTCAATCGCCAGGTAGTCGCCGACATCTGCAGCCTCCTTAACGACGAGCTGCTCCCTGATGGACCAAGCAGCATCTTCTTACCTGTCGCCGTCAAAGTCACCACTGCCCTCAACTTCTTCGCATCCGGTTCCTTCCAGGGTGCCACCGGGGACATCACCGGGGTCTGTCAGTCGTCTGCACACAAGTGCATAAGGCAGGTCACCGATGGTTTGTTCCGCAGGGCCTCGCACTACATCAACTTCGCCATGGACGAGCGCAGCCAGATGGAGAGGGCGGTTGGATTCCATGCCGGGGCTGGCTTCCCACGGGTACAGGGTGTAATCGACTGCACCCACATCACAATACGGGCACCTCCACATGAGCCAGGGCTGTTCATCAACAGGAAGGGGTATCACTCCATGAACGCCCAGCTCATCTGTGACCACCGCCAGAGATTCCTACACGTGTGCGCCAGATACCCCGGCAGCTGCCACGATGCCTTCGTCCTCAGGGAGTCCGCCGTCCCGCCCATCCTGCAGGCACCCAACGCCGGCAACGGCTGGCTCCTCGGCGACAAGGGGTATCCCCTACACACGTGGCTCATGACACCTCTGAGGAACCCCATCACCGAGCCGGAGCGTCGGTACAATGACAGCCACACTGCTACCAGGTCTACAATTGAGCAGACCATAGGGCTGCTCAAGATGCGCTTCAGGTGCCTTGATCGTTCTGGGGGAGCGCTGCAATACACACCATTCAGAGTGGGACGAATCATAGTTGTCTGCTGTGCCCTGCACAACATGGCCCAACAGAGAGGGGTGCCGCTGGAGGAGGCCCCATCCACACCCGCCACCCACATTGAGGACGGCGAGGGCGAGGAGGAGGAGGAGGAGGAGGAGGAGGATGCGCAGGAGGATGGTGGACGACCCATGCGCCGAACCACGACTCACCGGGATGGTCGCCGGGCCAGGGAGGCACTCATACGTCAACGGTTCTCCTAGAGTCAGACAGTGCGAGGCGCTCGCATCTCCTCACCTGCACATACGAGGGGCCATACCAGCCCCCTCCACTGAAGAGTGTTGCCAGTACTCCTGCACCCACAGCAGTGTGCCCAATGGGTGGCAGCAGGTGTTCGCCGTCATGATGGCCTCCACGGAACGCACCTATTGCACAAGCCGCGGAAGAATGGACGAGAGGTGGCAGGAGTGGTGAGAATATAGTATTTAATATGTACAATGTGACATGATATAAAAAAAATGTACAAATTAATAGACACCCTGGTGTATTCCCTTTGTGATTATAAGGCCTTTGGATTTCTTTTACGGGAACCCCTACGTGGTGCTACCCCTGTGGCTCCAGCAGAGGTAGTGGCAGGTTGCTCGTCTTCTTGCCTTGACCGGGTAGATGCTTTTGGCGGACGGCCCCTGGGTTTCGGTGCCCGTGAGGGCACCTCCACAGACTGCTCCTCCTGCACCGGGGCAGGGGCAGACTCGGCCACCTGGAGAGGAGGCACCATTGCGGGTACTGGTTGAGAGGTGGGCGACGGGTGGGACGTGGGGACGCCTTGAGAGGCGTCCCCGCTTCCATGTCCCCGGTCACCATCATCCCTCTCTTGGCCTCGGCCCACATCACCCCTTCCACCCTGCTGGACGGCAGTTTGGATGGCATGTGTGAGGCCTTGCAAGGCCACCCCTAGTGTATCCGTCAGCCTGTTGATGGCGGCGGAATGTTGCTCACCCTGAATCCGTACAGACGTTGTCAGGGCCTGCAAGGACTCGATCTGGAGCTGTGCGTGACGCTCGAGGGAGGCCAGCCTGTCCTCCACCGCAGACAGTCCCGCACCTACCCGCGACACTGTGTCGCCGGTACCCTCCTGTGCCTGCGCCACCAATGCCCTCATGCAGGAGTTGGACTCCTCCATCGCCTGCGCAATTGTGGACAATGCGTGCGGCACCTCTCCCAGTACCTCAGCAATTAGCTGGTGCCCCTCGACGACTCTCCTTTTCACTGGTGGCCCCCTGGGTTCAGCATCTGGGTCCGGCTGAGCAGAGCCTGGAGATGAGTGCTCCCTCCGACGCGGACCCTCCGCGGCTGCCCCTGCCACCAGGGTCTGCTCATGCTCACTCGTGCGCGGTGACTCACCAAGTGCTACCCCAACTAGTTGGCGAGGGGGACCCACCGAGGTGCGTGTCTCTGCGCTGGTGGATGGTTGGCTCAGATGTGACGATGCACCCTCAGAGACCGCCATGTCCTCTGAGGAATCGCCCTCCTCGATCGCTTCACTCGCAGACGGCCCTGCAAGAGAACAGAGGGCACTTTGAGGCATGTGGACCAACTTGACAGTGCGCCTGATGGCAGGTGATGATACGGTAACTCGCGATCATGGGTGTTGAGTGTCAGCTTTCCCTTACCGGCCGTTTCTGCAGCGACAGACTCGCCACCAGCCACCGACAGGCAATGTCGCGTGCGGGCGAGGTCGAGCGCCTCCACCTCTGCGTCTGTGAGGTCTACCAGGTGCGGCGGCCCACCTCCGGTGCGTGCCCTTTCCCTGTTGTTCTTGCTCCTTTTCTCCTGTCAAGGCAAAACACAGATGCGTGAGTGAGTGCATATTGCATAGTGAGACGCATCGAGCATCGGTGTGGGTGGGTTGAGCGTGGCGCGGATGGATGGGAGGAAGTGTGGGCCACGTGCCCATCCCATTGCATAGGGATTAGGGTGTGTGGTAGTGTTCGGGTGGGGACAGGGACGGTGGGTACTTGCGGGCACGGCGAGGATGGTGAGTGAGTGGCTGTGAGGATTGCTGCGGGAGCGCTGTGGTGGCTCTGCAGGAGGGGTTGTGATCTGTTTGGCGTGATGGTGGGGACGGGCTGTGGGAGGGTGCGTTGGTGTACTCACCTTGCCGGACCTAGTGAGGTCATTGAAGCGCTTGCGGCACTGCTCCCAAGTCCTTGGGGTGTTGGCCCTGCTGCTGACCTCCGCCGCCACCTCTGCCCATGCCTTCCTGGTGGCGGCGGCAGGGAATTTGCGTCCATCCTCCGGGAAGAGCGTGTCCCTCCTCCTCCTCACTCCCTCCAGCATCAGCTGCAGCGCAAGGTCGGAAAAACGTGGCGCAGCCTTTCCCCTTGGCTGAGCCATCATCTGTAGCCTACTGATTGCAGCAGGAGGGGCTTTGGGAGACTGCCCCTTTAAGAGGAGCTCCTACATCGCGTCGACGGTACTGCGCATGCGCAGCCCGCCGGCACGCAGCTGGGGAGCGGAGAACCCGGAAGCAGGGCTTCACCAGTTCAATTATCCCGCGATCGCGTGGGGGACGCACACAATTAGCCGTCCGCGTTTTCCACGCTCCCGGAGGACCACCCGCTGGGAACCCGCAGGCCTGCTAAATTCGAGCCCAATATGTCAATCATAGCACTAAGAATATTAATAGAACCCAGAGAACACATTAAAAGACACACAAAAATTGTATTGTATGTGTTAGCTGAGGATGTACAAAAAATAATTTGTGAGCAGAATTGCACAGATCAGCAAGGACAGACTGAGGTCAGAAATAAATTGGGATTTTGGCGAGGAATCGTTTGATTTTCCTGCTTTTAATTTTTTTCTCCTCTTCTGTGGAAAATATGGCGGGAAACAACAACCACTTGCATTTTATATAGCGCCTTTAACGTAGTAACGATGTAAAACATCCCAAGGCACTTCACTGGAGCGTTATCAGACAAAATTTAACACTGAGCCACAGAATTAGGACAGGTGACCAAAAGCTTGGTCAAAGAGGTCGGTTTTAAGGAGCCTTTTAAAGGAAGAGAGAGAGGCTGAGAGGTGGAGAGGTTGAAAGAGAGAATTCCAGAGCAGTCCAATGGGACCCTGCCACCTTCTGGCAAACGGCAATTGATACGAGCTCAATTGCTAAATTTAAATCTGAGATAGATAGCTTTTTGGCAACCAAAGGTATTAAGGGATATGGGCCAAAGGCAGGTATATGGAGCTCGATCACAGATCAGCCATGATCTTATCAAATGGCGGAGCAGGCACGAGGGGCTGAATGGCCTACTCCTGTTCCTATGTTTCTATCTCCTCCGCTGACCATTGTTCAAGTGTGAATGGCGGCAGATAGTGAACGTCAGCAGGTTGCATCACACCTGAGCTTGATCCAGCCCCTCATCCATTCAAATTTTCCACCCTGAGCGTGATTGCCCCTCCCTCCTCCCTCCCCCCCCCCCCCACCAGTTACCTGACTGCCGGAGCTTCTTGCTGCCCGAATTCTATACACACCTGTCAGCCAGCCGGTGATTCCTTCTGGAGGACCAGACTGCGGCTGGAGTCGCAGCCTTAATATGGAACTGAGGCCTGGGAGTTAAAATCTCTCCTGCCCTTGACTTGCAAGCTTGCTGCTCACACTGGCTTCCTCACATGCACTGATCGTGCCCCGAGTTAAAATTAAGGCCTTTGTTTAATTACCCACCTTCTAACCATTATTTAAATGCAGCTCACTGTGTGATATCCATAACTCTGTGTTTATTTCACTGTGTGATATTCATTACTCTAATTAACTCACTGGGTGATATTTATTACTCTGTGTTTATTTCACTGGGTGATATCCATTACTCTCTGTTTAATTCACTATGTGATTTTCATTACTCTAATTAACTCACTATGTGCTATCCTTTACTCTGTGTTTAATTCATTGTGTGATATCCATTACTCTGTGTTTAAATTCATTGTGTGATATCCATAACTCTGTGTTTAATTCACTGTGTGATATCCATAACTCTGTGTTTAATTCATTGTGTGATATCCATTACTCTGTGTTTAATTCACTGTGTGATATCCATTACTCTGTGTTTAATTCACTGTGTGATATTCATAACTCTGAGTTTAATTCACTGTGAGATATCCATTACTCTGAGTTTAATTCATTGTGTGATATCCATTACTTTGTGTTTAATTCACTGTGTGATATCCATTGCTTTGTGTTTAATTCATTGTGTGATATCCATTACTGTGTTTAAATTCATTGAGTGATATCCATAACTCTGTGTTTAATTCACTGTGTGATATTCATTACTCTGTGTTTAATTCACTGTGTGATATTCATTACTCTGTGTTTAATTCACTGTGTGATATTCATTACTCTGTGTTTAATTCACTGTGTGATATTCATTACTCTGTGTTTAATTCACTGTGTGATATCCATAACTCTGTGTTTAATTCACTGTGTGATATCCATTACTCTGTGTTTAATTCACTGTGTGATATCCATAACTCTGTGTTTAATTCACTGTGTGATATCCATAACTCTGTGTTTAATTCACTGTGTGATATCCATTACTCTGTGTTTAATTCACTGTGTGATATCCATTACTCTGTGTTTAATTCACTGTGTGATATCCATTACTCTGTGTTTAATTCACTGTGTGATATCCATAACTCTGTGTTTAATTCACTGTGTGATATCCATTACTCTGTGGTTAATTCACTGTGTGATATCCATAACTCTGTGTTTAATTCACTGTGTGATATCCATAACTCTGTGTTTAATTCACTGTGTGATATCCATAACTCTGTGTTTAATTCACTGTGTGATATCCATAACTCTGTGTTTAATTCACTGTGTGATATCCATTACTCTGTGGTTAATTCACTGTGTGATATTCATAACTCTGAGTTTAATTCACTGTGTGATATCCATTACTCTGTGTTTAATTCACTGTGTGATATTCATAACTCTGTGTTTAATTCACTGTGTGATATTCATAACTCTGAGTTTAATTCACTGTGAGATATCCATTACTCTGAGTTTAATTCACTGTGTGATATCCATAACTCTGTGTTTAATTCACTGTGTGATATCCATTACTCTGTGTTTAATTCACTGTGTGATATCCATTACTCTGTGTTTAATTCACTGTGTGATATCCATTACTCTGTGTTTAATTCACTGTGTGATATCCATAACTCTGTGTTTAATTCACTGTGTGATATCCATTACTCTGTGGTTAATTCACTGTGTGATATCCATAACTCTGTGTTTAATTCACTGTGTGATATCCATAACTCTGTGTTTAATTCACTGTGTGATATCCATAACTCTGTGTTTAATTCACTGTGTGATATCCATAACTCTGTTTAATTCACTGTGTGATATCCATTACTCTGTGGTTAATTCACTGTGTGATATTCATAACTCTGAGTTTAATTCATTGTGTGATATCCATAACTCTGTGTTTAATTCATTGTGTGATATCCATTGCTTTGTGTTTAATTCACTGTGTGATATCCATTGCTTTGTGTTTAATTCACTGTGTGATATCCATTGCTTTGTGTTTAATTCACTGTGTGATATTCATAACTCTAAGTTTAATTCACTGTGTGATATTCATAACTCTGTGTTTAATTCACTGTGTGATATTCATAACTCTGAGTTTAATTCATTGTGTGATATCCATTGCTTTGTGTTTAATTCACTGTGTGATATTCATAACTCTGAGTTTAATTCATTGTGTGATATCCATTGCTTTGTGTTTAATTCACTGTGTGATATCCATTACTCTGAGTTTAATTCATTGTGTGATATCCATTACTCTGTGTTTAATTCACTGTGTGATATCCATAACTCTGTGTTTAATTCACTGTGTGATATCCATAACTCTGTGTTTAATTCATTGTGTGATATCCATAACTCTGTGTTTAATTCACTGTTTGATATCCATAACTCTGTGTTTAATTCACTGTGTGATATTCATTACTCTGTGTTTAATTCATTGTGTGATATCCATAACTCTGTGTTTAATTCATTGTGTGATATCCATAACTCTGTGTTTAATTCACTGTGTGATATTCATTACTTTGTGTTTAATTCATTGTGTGATATCCATTACTGTGTTTAATTCACTGTGTGATATCCATAACTCTGTGTTTAATTCACTGTGTGATATTCATTACTCTGTGTTTAATTCATTGTGTGATATCCATAACTCTGTGTTTAATTCACTGTGTGATAACCATAACTCTGTGTTTAATTCACTGTGTGATATCCATAACTCTGTGTTTAATTCACTGTGTGATATCCATAACTCTGTGTTTAATTCACTGTGTGATATCCATAACTCTGTGTTTAATTCACTGTGTGATATCCATAACTCTGTGTTTAATTCACTGTGTGATATCCATTGCTTTGTGTTTAATTCACTGTGTGATATCCATTGCTTTGTGTTTAATTCACTGTGTGATATTCATAACTCTAAGTTTAATTCACTGTGTGATATCCATTACTCTGTGTTTAATTCACTGTGTGATATTCATAACTCTGAGTTTAATTCATTGTGTGATATCCATTGCTTTGTGTTTAATTCACTGTGTGATATTCATAACTCTGAGTTTAATTCATTGTGTGATATCCATTGCTTTGTGTTTAATTCACTGTGTGATATCCATTACTCTGAGTTTAATTCATTGTGTGATATCCATTACTCTGTGTTTAATTCACTGTGTGATATCCATAACTCTGTGTTTAATTCACTGTGTGATATCCATAACTCTGTGTTTAATTCACTGTGTGATATTCATTACTCTGTGTTTAATTCACTGTGTGATATCCATTGCTTTGTGTTTAATTCACTGTGTGATATTCATAACTCTGTGTTTAATTCATTGTGTGATATCCATAACTCTGTGTTTAATTCACTGTGTGATATCCATTACTCTGTGTTTAATTCACTGTGTGATATCCATTACTCTGTGTTTAATTCACTGTGTGATATTCATTACTCTGTGTTTAATTCACTGTGTGATATCCATAACTCTGTGTTTAATTCACTGTGTGATATCCATAACTCTGTGTTTAATTCACTGTGTGATATCCATAACTCTGTGTTTAATTCACTGTGTGATATCCATAACTCTGTGTTTAATTCACTGTGTGATATCCATTACTCTGAGTTTAATTCATTGTGTGATATCCATTACTCTGTGTTTAATTCACTGTGTGATATCCATAACTCTGTGTTTAATTCACTGTGTGATATCCATAACTCTGTGTTTAATTCACTGTGTGATATCCATTACTCTGTGTTTAATTCACTGTGTGATATTCATAACTCTGAGTTTAATTCATTGTGTGATATCCATTGCTTTGTGTTTAATTCACTGTGTGATATTCATAACTCTGTGTTTAATTCATTGTGTGATATCCATAACTCTGTGTTTAATTCACTGTGTGATATCCATTACTCTGTGTTTAATTCACTGTGTGATATCCATTACTCTGTGTTTAATTCACTGTGTGATATTCATTACTCTGTGTTTAATTCACTGTGTGATATCCATAACTCTGTGTTTAATTCACTGTGTGATATCCATAACTCTGTGTTTAATTCACTGTGTGATATCCATAACTCTGTGTTTAATTCACTGTGTGATATTCATTACTCTGTGTTTAATTCACTGTGTGATATCCATAACTCTGTGTTTAATTCACTGTGTGATATCCATTACTCTGTGTTTAATTCACTGTGTGATATCCATTACTCTGTGTTTAATTCACTGAGTGATATCCATAACTCTGTGTTTAATTCACTGTGTGATATCCATAACTCTGTGTTTAATTCACTGTGTGATATCCATAACTCTGTGTTTAATTCACTGTGTGATATTCATTACTCTGTGTTTAATTCATTGTGTGATATCCATAACTCTGTGTTTAATTCATTGTGTGATATCCATAACTCTGTGTTTAATTCACTGTGTGATATTCATTACTCTGTGTTTAATTCATTGTGTGATATCCATAACTCTGTGTTTAATTCACTGTGTGATAACCATAACTCTGTGTTTAATTCACTGTGTGATATCCATTACTCTGTGTTTAATTCACTGTGTGATATCCATTACTCTGTGTTTAATTCACTGTGTGATATTCATTACTCTGTGTTTAATTCATTGTGTGATATCCATAACTCTGTGTTTAATTCATTGTGTGATATCCATTACTCTGTGTTTAATTCATTGTGTGATATCCATAACTCTGTTTAATTCACTGTGTGATATCCATAACTCTGTGTTTAATTCACTGTGTGATATCCATAACTCTGTGTTTAATTCACTGTGTGATATCCATTACTCTGTTTCATTCACTGTGTGATAGCCATTACTCTATTTAATACTGTGTGATATCCATTACTCCATTTAATTCACTGTGCGATATCCATTATAAGAACATAAGAAATAGGAGCAGGAGTAGGCCATAGGGCCCCTCAAGCCTGCTCTGGCATTCAATAAGATCATGGCTGATCTTCAACCTCAACTCCAGTTTCCCGCCTGATCCCCATATCCCTTGATTCCCCTAGAGTCGAAAAATCTATCTATTACATCCTTGAATATACTCAACAACTCAGCATCCATGGCCCTCTGGGGTAGAGAATTCCAAAGATTCACAACCCTCTGAGCGAAGAGAATTCTAATAGATTTGTCAAACACGATCTCACTTTCATTAAACCATGTTGACTCTGTCTAATCACATTATGATTTTCGAAGTGCCCTGTTACCACATCCTCAATAATGGATTCCAGCATTTTCCTGACGACTGATGTCAGGCTAACTGGCCTGTAGTTTTCTGTTTTCTCTCTCCCTCCTTTCTTGAATAGTGGGGTTACATTTGCTACCTTCCAATCCACAGGGACCGTTCTAGAATCTAGAGAATTTTGGAAGATCACAACCAATGCATCCACTATCTCTGCAGCTACCGCTTTTAAAACCCTAGGATGTCGGCCATCAGGTCCAGGGGATTTATTGGCTTTTAGTCCCATTAGTTTCTCCAGTACTTTTTCTCTACCGATATTAATTACTTTAAGTTCCTCACTCCCATTAGCCCCTTGGTTCCCCATTATTTCTGGTATGTCTTTTGTGAAGACAGATACAAAATATTTGTTTAACGTCTCTGCCATTTCTTTATTCCCCATTATAATTTCTCCTGTCTCAGCCTCTAAGGGACTCATGTTTACTTTTGCTACTCTCTTTTTACATACTTGTAGAAGCTCTTATAATCCATTTTTATATTTCTTGCTAGTTTACTCTCATATTCCATTTTCTCCCTCTTTATTAATTTTTTGGTCATCCTTTGCTGATTTCTAAAACTCTCCCAATCCTTGGGTTTACTACCCTTCTTGGCAACATTATAAGCCTCTTCTTTTAATCTAATACTATCCTTAACTTCTTTAGTTAGCCATGGATGGATCACTTTTCCCATGGAGTTTTTATTTTTTAATGGAATGTATATTCGTTGTGAATTATGAATTATTTCTTTAAATGTTCACCATTGCTTATCTACCGTCATATCTTTTAATCTAATTTCCCAATCTACCTTAACCAACTCGCCCCTCATACCTATGGCTTTGTTTAAGTTTAAGACTCGAGTTTCGGACTTAAGTATATCACTCTCGAACTCAATGTGAAATTCTATCATATGATGATCACTCTTCCCCAGAGGATCCCTTACTATGAGATTACTAATTAACCCTGTCTCATTACGCAAGACAAGATCTAAAATAGCCAGTTCCCTAGTTGGTTCCACAACATTGTTCTAGGAAACTGTCTTGAATGCATTCCATGATCTCGTCCTCTAGATTACTTTTGCCAATTTGATTTGCCCAGTATATATGACAGTTAAAGTCCCCCACAATTATTGTATTAACTTTGTTACAAGCTCCTCTTATTTCTTGATTAATACACAGTCCAACAATATAACTACTGTTAGGGGACCTATAAACTACTTCCATCAGTGTTTCTCACTCTGTGTTATCCTTTATTCTATATATAACTCGCTCCGTGCTAGCCATTATTCTATGTTTCTCACTCTGTGCTAGTCATTATTCTATGTTTCTCACTCTGTGCTAGTCATTATTCTATGTTTCTCACTCTGTGCTAGTCATTATTCTATGTTTCTCACTCTGTGCTAGTCATTATTCTATGTTTCTCACTCTGTGCTAGTCATTATTCTATGTTTCTCACTCTGTGCTAGTCATTATTCTATACATAACTCACTCTGTGCTATCCATTATTCTATGTAACTTACAGTGCTATCCAATAGCTTATATGTTTCTTACTCTCTGCTATCTATTACTCTGTAGAGTTGTCAGCTGTGGCACCAGGATATCTATAGAAATAGAATTTCACTCAATGAGGAAATAGTGGCAGTTAAAATTAAATGGAGACCAAGAAGAAAATTGAAGGCAGAAAACTTCCAATCTTGCAGTCATTGGTTGGGAAAAGTTCTCCTTGTGATGATGTGATTAATCTTGAGGAACTTTCACATCTCCTAACAATGCTATCTCAGAGATTCTCCGCGCCCCCCTCCCCACCACTGACATGCAATCTTTTATTAGTAAATGGGTCTTGTCAGCAAAACCTAAAGGAGTATATCATACGGTCGTACGAAGATGACGGGCAGGAAAAAAACAGCTGTCCCATTAAGCCTGCCCCACACTCATGAAGGTTGGAGCATCCTGACTAAACTCTTCCTAACCCTCTCCTCCCCGCTCCTGATCCCCCCTCCCCCAACAGACATGTAATCTCCAGGGAAAGGCAAAAGAAAAACCCAGAGCCAATAAGGGGGGAAAAAGCTCTGGAAAATTCCTCTCCGATTCCCTGAAACCAGTTCAGGAGATCACACGGTCCATGCGTATGTTAACTGTTAATCCACTTATCTTCTATATGATGCTATCTTTGCCCCAGTGAGGAACCCACTTGAAGGCTACAGAGAGTCAGCACCCACCACACCAGCCGGTAACGCACTGGGCAACATAGAAAGCAATTATCTGAAAGATATTGAATTTTTTTTTTACTTAAATCACTCTTGGTTGTACAACGTCAGAGTACTTTTAAGAATATATTTATAACAAATACATTACGCTAGAAAATGCAAAACCTTGTCATTTGACCTTTGAAAGATTCCATTTTGTAATTCTATTTTCTGTATTTAAATGCAGTGATGACAGGAGTAATGTGGAGTCAGACCAGAAAGCAAGTTTGTGAAAAAGGTTTCAAAATTTAAATTAATCATAACTGCAGAAACATACTTTGCCTGATGTGAAGAAAGTTTGAATACTAATGATATTAGTGTTTCTTAAGTGCCATAAAACCATTATGGAATGATCTCTGAATTAAAATATCCAGACTTAGGAGAAAATTACATCTTTATCAAGAATTGATCAACAGTTTTAGGTTGAACCAAATCAACAGTGGGCTTGACCTAACCACATAAAGAGCCTATTCTTTGAAAAATGAAAGGGGGCTAAGGGACTTTCACAAGCTTCGTATATTTTAGAATGAAATATATGTTTTCAAGTCTTGCTTGCGGTATTCTTTTGGGTATCTTTCTGGCAATAAATTACTTTGATTGTTGAGAAACAAGCAAGCTATTTAATTTAATCCAAATTACCTCAGATTAGGCGGTTTGTAGGAGGAACAATAAAACTCACTCAAGAAGTTCTGTTTCTAACGTAAACTGCAAAAGTGCCACAAATTCAATGGAAGCTTGAGAGTGGGTTACGGCTGCTTGCATTCTCCCACTCACGGTTGTTATTTTGTATATTGGTCCGGATCTTGCTGGAGTGGGGCATCTCGTGGCGTGTTAGTTAGACTTTTTCCTGCACCCTTCAGTTTGAAATATTTTTGCGCCGAAGCTTGCTGGAAGTGTGAGCTGATAACGAGGCATTCGGGACTTTGGTGAATAGTGGGACCAACAGTCTATCTCCTTAAACAATGAGATTTAGAGATTGAGAAAGAATCAGAGGAACAACGGAGAAGGAAATAGGGTGAATTGGAGTCAAATCAGGTACAGAAAGAGAAATGAAGAGAGGGAAAGATTGGACTAAGAGAGAAAGTTAAAAGAGACAGAAAGGAAAAATAAGAAAAAAAATTAACATTTAAAAAATTTCGAACAACAATTTATTACATGCAGGAATGAGATTGAACAGCTTAACTTGTTCCCTTTCTGGGCCAGAGAGGCTGATTGGCATTGCATTAACAACAACAACTTGCATTTATACAGCACCTTTAACATAATAAAACGTCCCAAGACACTTCACAGAATGTTATCAAACAAAATTTAACAATTATCACGTAGTTAAAAAGGTACTTACGCTGTTAAGTTTCAGCCCTAACTTTCTGTGGCGAGTTTAATGGGAAATTAATATGCAAATCCAGCAAGTTCTTAAAAATAACGGGGAGGCTAAGGGCGAGATGCCATTTGTATGAAGCAAACGTCGGAGCAGTGTAAATCGAATAGCAAGTTCTGGAAATTCACAACTCACTGCATCTCTCTTAATCCCCTGAACATGCCGGCCGATTTGTGCATTAATAACGGCCTGCATTGTTAACATGCCGTTATTTTTCCAGCAAGATTCGACCCGATATATAAGTTTGATTTGGCGTGAAAATGATTGATAGCGGTGTTATTGGACAAGCATGTTAAAGTCGCGATTAAAATAGGGGCAGAGGAATTTGCTATGAGTGTGATTGAATATTCATACAATAAGATTGCCAATGTATTTTATTGGCTGTAAAGCGCTTTGCGACATCCTGAGGTTGTGAAAGGCCCTATATATGTGAAAGTTCTTTCTTTTAGAAATCTCTACCTTACAGTGTTTTTGATTTTAGCAGTGTAATTTATAATATCTCCAGGCACCACTTTACTGAATTCAGGCCTGCTATTACACACTTGGGGAACATATGAAGAATAGAGAATGGAATGACAGAAGAGGACTTGGCCACTCAAGCTTGTTGTGTTCAATCTGCTCTATCACACGTTCTGCCTAACCCATTTAATGTCCTAAGAATAAATGGTCCAGAATTTCAGCCCCTTTCTCCCACCCTCAAAGTAAATAAAGGAAAACTCTAGAAAGTATATCCAACCTTGCAGCCTACACCATTCATCCTTGACGACGGACATAAGAAAAATGACAGACGGGAAAAGACCTACAGGTCCATTCAGCCTGTCCCATACGGTTGTGATGCCTTGTGCATCATGATACTGACATTCCCACCCCAACCAGGAAGCCTTGTGATCTCCTGGGAGAGACGCAAAACAACAGATAAAAACCCATGCCAATTAGTGGGTGGGGGAGGGGGGGGTGGGGAAACTGGAAAATTCCTCTCCGACCCTCTCAGGCGATTGAAAACTACCCCAGGAGATCACGCTGGCCCTGATTGATGTTATCTGGTACCTACCTCTTGTACGAGGAGATCTCCGCCCCAGCCAGAAACAGGTCCAGCTCTCGCTTGAAGGAATTCAGTGAGCCGGCGTCCACCGCACAAGCCGACAGCCTGTTCCACTATTCTCTGGGCAAAGAAGAATCTCCTAACATCTAACCTATTTCTGCCTTTACTAGTTGCCTTCCTTGGCATAGCACTTTCATGGTCCCAGCAGCCAGGTTCCAGATAGCGTTTGGTTGTCTCTACCTGAATCAATCCTGCTCTTAACCACATAGTCACTCAGTTCTATTTTTTTTAAGTGTTGGTGGACACGACATTAACTGTTTTAGCTGGGAGCCTATTCCACATGCTTACACTCACTGGAAAAGCCTCTATTCATATCATATGTGAGGAAGGAGGGATGTTTTATGGCCATTCTGATAAGAGCAAGCTTGATTAAAGTGGGTTCACATGGTATGCAGAAGGCAATGGCGCACTCTAGGTTACTAGGGATTTATATGAGGTATAAAATTTAATAACAACATTCCTAAGTTCAAGAGCAGTGGAACTCTCTCCAACAAAAAGATGCTAGCTCAATTTTAAATCTGAGATCAATAGATTTTTGCTAGCCAAGGGTATTAAGGGATATGGAGCCAAGGCGGGTGGATGGAGTTAGAACACAGATCAGCCATGATCTCATTGAATGGTGGAATAGGTTTGAAGGGCTGAATGGCCTACTCCTGTTCCTATGTAAGCAGTGCTATAGCCTATTCTATTTTGGGTGAACTGGAACTTGATTCAGGGGCGCTCATACGACATAGTGATATTAAAATGTGTGAAGAGTTAAATAGTAATAGTTCAAATTATTCAAAATAGCCAAAAGATGAATTATAGTTCACTGTCACTCAAGACAAAAAAAATATAGTCATGTCATATTTTGTGGCTGAATGCACAATCATTATTTCAGCACACAGAGGGTTAGGTTGGTGCGAGCGTACTCTGGTTGCTAAGATATCTGTATCCATATAAGAAAATTGGCATATTTTATCTTCCGAGATGGAAAAGATCTGTCATCCCTGGGGTTTCATCATGGACAGGGCCAATAAATAATGGAGTGCTAAATGTCAAGGCAGATATCTGTGCATACACAATAGTAAGCCTGAAAATTACAAAGCTGTCAGTCTCCATACAGGCCTTAGTTTGTTATGTATTCAGTTTGTATTACATCTTTTTTTACTCTGTGATTCTTTTTCTACCCCTTTAATAAATGCCATTCATAGTTGTAAATTATTTACAGATACGGCCTCTGTTTGATAATAGGCAACATGTTCAAGAAATTAAATTCAAAAAGGTAATGAAATCCCCATTGTCCTGCCACAAACATGAACTAATAGTCATGGGCTGTTTTATCCATTTGACTTGATGACCCTAAGAGCGATGTGCCATTAACCCTTTAAGGCAAAGTCTTAAAGGCAAAGGCAATCTATATTGCACAATGCTCCAACGTAATGCAATTTCAAACTTTCTTTACGGTGTGCTGCACTATAAATTTTCTAAGTTGTTTTTTTGAATTTGAAAACAATTTTTTCCAAATCAAAGATGTTTATTTTTTCAGAAACATACAAATTCCCTCAAAATAGTACAGAGACGTCAAGCTTACCTTGACAGCACCTCACAGGCCTGAGGCCCATACCACCGAGAAAACCATGAGCAGCAGGATTATGGGAACACTGTCACCTCCAAGTTCCCCTCCAAGTCACACATTATCCTGACTTGGACATATATCACACAAAACAAACAGAGGGAGCCACAAAAATATTAAGAGGCTACAGTTCAATAGAAGGCTTTACAATGGATGCTAACCGATCTCCAAAATGTTAAAAGAAAAATTGAGGCATTACCACACTTTTTGCGACAGACATACTTCCATAGTCCTCAAAGGGTTAATAAGGTCACATGTATCCATTATAGGAATGTCATAAAAACCCAAGTGGATCACTGATGCCCTTCAGGGAAGGGAATCTGCCACCTCAATCCAGTCTGACCTACACAAGACTCTTGTCCCACACCATGTGATAGACTCTTAATGCCCTCAGGGCAACACAGAACACAATTAACTCATCTTATAATGGGAACACATAACTTTATTATCCACATTCTGCAATGGAACACATAGCCTTATTATACCCTCCATTCATAGATGGCCTGTTCACAGGCCTCTGCCAACATGCATTCAAGCTAGATGATAGGAGGACTGAGTGAACTGACTCATCTCTCGGGATGTGCTTCATCTCCACTTGGTACCTTTCTCTGGATGTTCTGGCTGAGATCAGAAACTCAATGCATGCCAATTCTTGGGGGAAAGGCAGGAGGCCATCCTAACCTATCCTAACATCATCTCAGAATGTGTTGCACTGAAATATATTTTTATAATCTCTTACATCTGTGTGCACTTCCTGTCTACAAAAGCCTATTTCGTGCAATCATGCTTTTGTCACACTTTTATGTCAAGTCTTTCTATTATAAATTCCTATGTCCACATTTATAATGGGAACTACCTATGTAAACTTGTCATGCTGAAATTATACCCTCCCACCAGTGGTGGTGCTGTAATGCCTCAGTTGTGTGTCTCCCTGCTGCTCAGCCTGTACCTCAGGGAAACTCTTGTTCTCCAACTAACTCGACCTCTCTGCTTCCCAAACTGCTGTAAGTTTTGGTATTAAACAAGAAATAATTATGTCAAATTAAAGTATTATATAACAATGTTTAAACTATAGAAGAGTGGGAATAGACTGGATGTTGGGTGGTTCCTCTTTTCCCCGAGATTAGTGAGCCTCTGGAATGCGTTACCGGCTGGTGTGGTGCGTGCTGACTCTCTGCTCACCTTCAAAAGGGAGTTGGACCATTTCCTGAATGGGGCAGAAATCACATCATGTAGAAGGTAAGTGTCTTTATAGATAACACTTGCTCCATGTGATTTTCTGGACTGGTTTCGATCAACTGAGGGAGCCGGAGAGGAATATCCCAGTGTATTTTTTCCCCTATTGACCTTGGTTTTTTTCCACTTTTTTTACCTCTCCCAGGAGATTACGCGGCTGCAGGGGGTGGGGGGGGAGAGGGAGAGGGAGGTGGGGGGGAGAGGGAGAGGGAGGTGGGGGGGAGGAGAGAGAGAGGGGGAGGGGAGAGAGGGGAGAGGAAGTGTTTAATCATGATGCTCCAACCATCATGGTGTGGGGCAGGCTTGATGGACCAGCTGGTCTTTTCCTGCCCGTCAATTTTGTATGTTCGTAAAATAAGGACAGAATGTATTACTTTAAAATGGGCACTGAGCTATGTCTGAGTGTCCCATTCCAATTATTGCCCTCTAAGCCTGCTTTACCTGACAATTTACGCTTGGTCTTGACTCTGCGCAATGCCACGGGAGATCGACTAGTACTTCTGTATTTCTTACTGTTACAGGGTTACAAGGTTGAGTTGCCCTGACCTGCTAGTAAGGGCATTAATGTGCACTTTGACATTCAGCCTGAAAGATAATTTGATCACGTGACAACTACTGCAGTATTATAATATAGTTTTCAGCTGTGAGTTACCAATTTCATAAAACATTGAGCAAATGTTTAAAAAAAAACCCAAAGCAAACAGGAATCTGAAACGTGCACAAAAAAAGTTAGCTGTTGACTGCAGTTTAAAAATTAAAATTGTGTTCTATAGGGCCATTTCAAAGTAAAGTAACTAATATCACATCGAGGGAGTTGGTCTCTTAATTCCAAATTGGTTCATTTGAATTATTGGATAACTCATTGCTTTGATGGAAGAGATCACTTTGACCTATCAGGAGTAGATTGTATATCACATATCTATCCATTTATTTATCTCCCTTTCTAGGAACATAGGAACAGGAATAGGCCACTTAGCCCTTCGAGCCTGTTCTGCCATTCAATGAAATTGTGGCTGATCTGTGACCTAACTCCATATCTCTTAATTCCTTTGGTTAACAAAAATCTATCAATCTCAGATTTAAAATTAACAATTGAGCTAGCATCAATTGCCATTTGCTGAAGAGAGTTCCAGACTTCTACCATCCTTTGCTTGTAGAAGTGTTTCCTAACTTCACTCCTGAAAGTCCTAGCTCTAATTTTTAGGCTATGTTCCCTAGTCCTAAACTCCCCAACCAGTGGAAATAGTTTCCCTCTATCAACCCTATCAGTTCCACACAGTATCTTGAAAACTTCAATCAAATCACCCCATTATCTTCTAAATTCCAGGGAATATAACTCTCGTTTGTGTAATCTCGCCTTGTAATTTAACCCTTGGAGTGCAGGTATCATTTTAGTAAATCCACACTGCACTCTCTCCAAGGCCAATATATCCTTCCTAAGTTGTGGTGCCCAGAACTCCAGGTGTGGTCTAACCAGGGCTTTGTAAAGTTGCAGCATAACTTCTACCCCCTTGTATTCTAGTCCTCGAGACATAAAGGTCAGCATTCCATTCGCCTTTTTTATTATTTTCTGTACCTGTCCATGACATTTTAATGATCGATATACATGAACCCCTAAGTCTCTCTGGACCTCCACTGTTTTGAGCTTTTCACCATTTAGATACTACACTGTTCTATCCTTTTTAGGTCCAAAGTGGATGACCTCACATTTGCCTATACTGAATTCCATTTGCCACAGTTTTGCCCATTCACTTAATCTATTAATATCTCTCTGAAATGTTATGCTTCCATCTACACTGCTTACAATGCTGCCTATCTTTGTGTCATCGGCAAACTTGGATATGTGGCTCTCAATCCTGTCATCTAAGTGGTTAATAATCGTTAAAAATATCGTGACTAGTTGAGGCCCCAACACAGATATCTGTGTGCATTTATCAATCTGCCTTTCTGTCTGTCCATTCATCATACCTATTTATTTATCTGCCTATCTATCTATCCCTACATTCATACAGGATTCCTTCATGTAGCCCAACAATTAAAGGGTTAAGTTAGTTCTCCCCCCTCTACTGCTTGATGGTCGACTGACACCACTGACCAGCCTGACACCACCAATCAGCTTCCACTCAACAAGGTCACTCACACAATCTGACTTGTGATTGCCTGCCGCTCTTCTGCCTGTTATTACTGTCTCGTTTGATCTGAGGCAGGAGGTTGGTCTCCTAATTCAAAAAAAAAACAGAGAAAAGGGCCAGGAGAAGGTAATTAAATCCTGTCGCAAGCAATTACTGGTTCCAGGGCCATGGACTCTGGTGCTGAATGCAGATTGCCAGGAATCCTTTCTCACGTGAAAATTCAGGAAAGCTGAGGTGAAAAGGAATTGGGGAGCACTGTGGCTTTTTACAAGAAATTCTTTTCACTGCAACCTATGATCGGAATCAGGGCATAAAGTGCTGACTGTGAACTTAACCACAGAAGGGAGATAGACAAAAATCAAGGGGAAGCAGACACGTAATTTTCTTATCATTGCTTGCATTGATCTGGCTGTCAATTTTTTTACACCCCGTGATCCCTTTTGATGCCTTCTGCCGTCTTTTAGCAATGACACTGGAAACGCACTTATTTCACACATGAAGCATTTTTGTACCTAATCTGAAAATGTTCCAAGTATTCCTGTACACAGCAGATAGGGCCACGTCAAGGAATAAAATGCTGTTTAAAATATTACGAAGAAAAGAAAGTCCTGAAATGAATAGGCTAAAGAGAATCCTTATTTATGTGGTAACGTTTTGCAGAGTGCATCTCTCTATTGTTATTTATAAATGCGCCTATTCAGTTAAAGATACCTGTTTATTTTCTAATTTGCATCATTTCTTGGCCCTCCTCTCCTGAGGTTTAGCATCAGAAAGCCTCTGGTACCTCACCAAACAGTCGTTTATCATCTCTGACCTAGATGGGAGTGTTGACAGACCACTTGACCCGATTTTTTTTTTTTGCCATGCCTCTGTGAAGCATCTTGGGCTGTTTTCTATGTTACAGGCACAATGTAAATGGTGGATCTTCTTTCTACTTTCTTTCTTATTTCTTCTTCGTCTTTTTCTTTCTCCATTCTTCTTTCTCCATTCTTTCTTCTTTCTTTCTCCATTCTCCGTCCTTCTTCTTCTTTCTCCTTTCTACTTTCTTATTCTTCTCAACCAAGCCTGGTCATGTATTCACTTGGTGTCCGCACCCACACTTTCCCGAAAGGCGGGTGAGGGGTGGAGGGGGCGATCACAGGAGAGCAATCGGGAGTGACACCCTGGCTATTTTATTTTTCCCTCCCTTGCCCAGTCCCACTTCAGCCAATTGTAAAGCCCTGAATAACCTCCCAGCTGATGGGCTGGGGATTGAACACAAGGACTTCCCAGTAAGAATGCACTGCTTTTAGGAACATAGTTAATTGCTAGATGGAAAAAGACCAAGGTCCATCTAGTTCGCCTTCTACAATCCTGGTAGTCGCATGATACAACGATAATGGAGTTGCTGACTGATCATAGCAATAATTCTCCATCAATTAATCTACAACAGACATGTCAGGAGGAAAACCCCGAGTGGTGGAGAGCTTTGAGAACCATAGGTCCAAAGTCTTTCCTCCCAAGCCTGTTACACTTACCACATGTCATGTCTCAAATCACTCATATACTGTACTTTACTGAAGTTAAAATAATTTTATGTCTTTTCAAAGCTGTAGAATATTACTATTTGTTTTATTTCTCTTGAGCAGATTTTTTAAATTTAGTATCTTCAATTAGCAAAGCTGCAAACCAGAGTTAGTTGCAGAAGACTGAGGCACACAATTCAGCACAGAGCACTGTATTTTACTAGAGTGCAATATTGAAACTGGAGACCCCAGAGTTTAGTTTCATCTCAACAAACTAAAGCAAAACTATCTGGAGTGGATATTACAAACGGGCGAACCCCAGCATGGAGCTTTGTGCATTGGGGATGAATTTCGGGGGGAATTTGGGCAAGGATTTCTCTATTACTTTAAAGAATTTCCACGGATGATCCAGAAGGGTCAGCTGAGCTCTGCCCCTGAATTCCCTACACGTGTTCCCAGTGCATGAAGCTCCACGTTCAGGAGGACAAATCATATAATCTACATGTATATTAATCATGGGTAAATCTGCAGTTAGTCAAAAGACCCACAAATCCAGTTACTGGATGTCTTGTAAGAGTGCAGGAGTTTGGAATCAGTGCAAATCTGGGAGATAAATCCCAATTGAGTCAGTTTGATTGGATTTGGATGAGATTGGGTTGGTGGGATTTAGGTGGGGTTTTTTTGGGCTGAAAACAGGACGTGCAATTCTTCACCTTTCTGCTTCTAAGTCGTGATAGCAATTGCAATGTTTCTGGCTACAGGTTTGTTTGGCTTGGAAATGCATTGGATTAAATAGGTGAATTGATCGTTCTCCTTAGAGCAAAGAAGGTTACATGGAGATTTAATGGAGTGTTCAAAATTCTGAAAGGCTTTGATAGCATAGATTTTTTTTTATTCGTTCATGGGATGTGGGCGTTGCTGGTGAGGCCGGCGTTTATTGCCCATCCCTAATTGCCCTTGAGATAGGGAGAAACTGTTTCCACTGGCAGGAGGGTTGGGAACCAGAGGACACAGATTTAAGATAATTGGCAAAAAAGCCCAGGGGTGAGATGAGGAGAATTTTTTTTACACAGCAAGTTGTTATGATCTGGAATGCACTGCCTGAAAGGGTGGTGGAAATGGATTCAATAGTAACTTTCAAAAAGGAATTAGATTAATACTTGAAGGGAAAAAATTTACAGGACTTTGCGGAAAGAGCAGGGGAAGTGGGTGTAATTGGAAAGCTTTTCAAAGATCCGGCGCAGGCACGATAAGCCAAATGGCCTCCTTTGAGCTGTATGATTCTATAATTCTATCCTCTCCCTTCCCTCCCACCCACCACCCCCTCCACCTCCCCTCCACATTCAGTCTGCTCAATTTCTTGGGCTGATTTGCATCATGGCCTGGGACAGGGAACAGAATACAAAAGCAAGGAAGTTATGCTAAACCTTTATAAAACACTGGTTAGGCCTCAGCTGGAGAATCATGTGCAATTCTGGGCACCACACTTTAGGAAGGATGTCAAGGCCTTAGAGAGGGTGTAGAAGAGATTTACTAGAATGGCACCAGGGATGAGGGACTTTAGTGATGTGGAGAGACTGGAGAAGCTGAGATTGTTCTCCTTAGAGTAGAGAAGATTACAGGGAGATTTGACAGAGGTGTTCAAAATCATGAAGGGTCTTGATAGAGTAAACAAGAAGAAACTGTTTCCAGTGGCAGAGGAGTCGGTAACCAAAGGACACAGATTTATGCTGATTGGCAAAAGAGACAGATTAGATATGAGGAAACATTTTTTTATGCAGCGAGTTGTTATGATCTGGAACGCACTGCCTGAAAGGATGCTGGAAGCAGATTCAGTAGTAACTTTCAAAAGGGAATTAGATAAATACTTGAAGGGAAAAAATTACAGGGCTATGGAGAAAAAGCAGGGGAGTGGGACTAATTGGATAGCTCTTTCAAAGAGCTGGCACAGACATGATGGGCTGAATGGCCTACTTCTGTGCTGTACCTATTATGGAAGGAATCTTACAACACCAGGTTATAGTCCAACAAATTTATTTTAAAATCACAAGCTTTAGGAGATTATCTCCTTCGTCAGATGAATGAATGAAAAGGTTCTCAAATCGTATATCTTATACTATGTTGGGACAGCATCACACCAATCAAAAGGTGTCGTTGTTATTCAAACAGGCCAGTCACGGAGAACAGCACGTCCCAGTACACTCGATATACATTGTGTCTATTACACAGGCAGGCAGAAAGAAACTCAAAATGGCAGAGAGAGAGAGAGAGAGAGAATTTTAAAAAACATATAATTTTTTTGCTGTTCTGGATCATTGAGACAATCAATGATCCAGAACAGCAGACAGAGGGATCCACGGTACAGCAACCGAAGAGGAAAGAGTCAAACTGGACTCCTCCGGAGGGTCGCTACCCTCAGCTTGACATGTATGCCCAAGCTGTCAGGAAATGCGTCAATGCCAGATTCATCAGGCGCACTCAGAAGACAGTCCAGAATGTCACCCGAGCACAACGCAACGCCATCAACGCTCTCAAGACCAACTGCAACATCGTCATCAAACCAGCGGACAAAGGAGGAGCCATCGTCATACAGAACAGAACGGACTATTGCAAAGAAGCATACCGACAACTGGACAACCAGGAACACTACAGACGGTTACCCGCAGATCCGACCAAAGAACACACCCACCAGCTCAACAAACTGATCAAGACCTTCGATCCAGACCTTCAAAGCATCCTACGCACTCTCATCCCACGTACTCCCCGCGTGGGAGACTTCTACTGCCTCCCAAAGATACACAAAGCCAACACACCCGGACGTCCTATCGTATCAGGCAACGGAACCCTGTGTGAGAACCTCTCTGGATACATCGAGGGCATCCTGACACCCATCGTGCAGGGAACCCCCAGCTTCTGTCGCGACACTACAGACTTCCTACAAAAACTCAGCACCCACGGACCAGTTGAACCAGGAACACTTCTCACCACGATGGACGTCTCGGCACTCTACACCAGTATCCCCCACGATGATGGCATCGCTGCAACAGCCTCAATACTCAACACCAACAACAGCCAATCTCCAGACGCCATCCTACAACTCATCCGCTTCATCCTGGATCACAATGTCTTCATCTTCGACAACCAGTTCTTTACCCAAACACACGGAACAGCCATGGGGACCAAATTCGCACCCCAATACGCCAACATTTTCATGCACAAGTTCGAGCACGACTTCTTCACTGCACAGGACCTCCAACCAACGCTATACACCAGATACATCGACGACATTTTCTTCCTATGGACCCACGGCGAAGAATCACTGAAGAGACTACACGATAACATCAACAAGTTCCATCCCACCATCAAACTCACCATGGACTACTCCTCAGAATCGGTTTCTTTCTTGGACACACAAATCTCAGCACCTCAGCACCTCACTCTACCGCAAGCCCACGGACAACCTCACGATGCTCCACTTTTCCAGCTTCCACCCCAACCACGTCAAAGAGGCCATCCCCTATGGACAGGCCCTACGAATACACAGGATCTGCTCAGACGAGGAGGAACGCGATGGACACCAACAGACGCTGAAAGACGCCCTCGTAAGAACGGGATATGACGCTCGACTTCTCGATCGACAGTTCCGACGGGCCACAGCGAAGAATCGCATAGACCTCCTCAGAAGACAAACACGGGACGCAACCAACAGAGTACCCTTCGTCGTCCAGTACTTCCCTGGAGCGGAGAAACTACACCATGTTCTCCGCAGCCTTCAACATGTCATCGATGACGACGAACACCTCGCTAAGGCCATCCCCACACCTCCACTGCTCGCCTTTAAACAGCCACCCAACCTCAAACAGACCATCGTTCGCAGCAAGTTACCCAGTTTTCAGGAGAACAGCGTCCACGACACCACACAACCCTGCCACGGCAACCTCTGCAAGACATGCCAGATCATCGACATGGATACCACCATCACACGAGAGGACACCACCCACCAGGTACATGGTTCATACTCCTGTGACTCGGCCAACGTTGTTTACCTCATACGTTGCAGGAAAGGATGCCCCGGAGCATGGTACATTGGCGAGACCATGCAGACGCTGCGACAACGGATGAACGGACACCGCGCAACAATCGCCATACAGGATGGTTCCCTCCCAGTCGGGGAACACTTTAGCAGTCAAGGACATTCAGCCTCCGATCTTCGGGTAAGCGTTCTCCAAGGTGGCCTTCGAGACACACGACAACGCAAAATCGTCGAGCAGAAGTTGATAGCCAAGTTCCGCACCCATGAGGACGGCCTCAACCGGGATCTTGGGTTCATGTCACGCTACACGTAACCCCACCAGCAAAAAGGGAAAAAAAATTATATGTTTTTAAAAATTCTCTCTCTCTCTCTCTCTCTGCCATTTTGAGTTTCTTTCTGCCTGCCTGTGTAATAGACACAATGTATATCTAGTGTACTGGGACGTGCTGTTCTCCGTGACTGGCCTGTTTGAATAACAACGACACCTTTTGATTGGTGTGATGCTGTCCCAACATAGTATAAGATATGCGATTTGAGAACCTTTTCATTCATTCATCTGACGAAGGAGATAATCTCCGAAAGCTTGTGATTTTAAAATAAATTTGTTGGACTATAACCTGGTGTTGTAAGATTCCTTACATTTGTCCACCCCAGTCCATCACCGGCATCTCCACATCATGGTACCTATTATGATAATACTATGAAAAACTCTCAAGCTGAGATTCTCCTCCTTGTATTGCATTTCTCCTCTTCCAGAGCCAGTCGCTGCAGCTTGTATTATTTTTGAATGGAGAAACTGTGGGGAGACCAAAACTAGGGGCCATAAATATAAGATAGTCACTAATAAATCCAACAGGGTATTTAGGAAACTTCTTTACTCAGATTATGATTAGAATGTATAACTCGCAACCACAAGGAGTAGTTGAAGCAAATAGCATAGATGCATTTAAGCTGGAAGCCAGATAAACAGATGAGGGAGAAAAGAGTGGAAGGATATGTTGAGAAGGTGAGATGAAGTAGGGTGGGAGGGGGCTCATGGGGAGCGTAAACACCAGCATGGACTAGTTGGGCCAAATGACCTGTTTCTGTGTTATACATTCGATGTAAAATAATTGTTGCTGATATTAGTGAACAAATGCATAATGCTTCTCTCTGTCTACCAGCGGCATTAACCCATTTAGAATAAGTTGGTTAGTTAGTGGCCATGTTAGAAGCGTGAACTGATGCATTGCCATACAAATGTGTTAAACATTCATTCACTGTCAGTAATTTCTATGTTCAAAAACGTTATCTTCCACTGAAACGTCTCTTGTCCTCTAAATTTCTTGCCTGTGAAACGTAGATTCTGCATCAGGGTTCGTTCTTTCATTTACATCAAAATAGTTACACACACACAGAATATTTATTCCCATTTTTATGCTTTTTTGTGATTGCAGATGGATCATCTCCAAAGGCACATTGACTAGGAAGTAGCTGAACTATAATGAAGATGAAGTACCACCTTCTGTGTATGTATTAGGTCTGGTATGAAGTCTATAATCGACATGGTCTAGTGCAAAAAACGCACGAGTGGGTATCATGATGAGAAATTAGGGCCGTTTATAGGCTATTTCACTTCAACACAAGCATTTGATTTAAATCTCTTTTATTTATTCTCTCCCTTTTATAATTTGCTTTCTCCCATTCTCCCAGTCGGGGAACACTTCAGCAGTCAAGGACATTCAGCCTCCGATCTTCGGGTAAGCGTTCTCCAAGGCGGCCATCGAGACACACGACAACGCAAAATCGTCGAGCAGAAATTGATAGCCAAGTTCCACACCCATGAGGACGGCCTCAACCGGGATCTTGGGTTCATGTCACACTACGTGTAACCGCACCAGCGAAAAAAAGTTATCTGTTTTTAATACAACTGGTCATTCTCTCTCTCTCTCTCTCTCTCTCTGCCTTTCAGGTCTCTCTCTCTCTCTCTCTCTCTGTCTTTGTGATCTGACCCCTTGTGTATTCAGTATTCTTGGATGTAATGTTTCCCTGGCTAACCTGTCTGAACACCATCCACTCCTTTGATTGCGGTGATTGTCTCTCTGCCGAGGTGTGATAGGGGGCAGTTGGAAAGATTATCTGTAATCACCAGGCATTGTTCTCTGACTATATATGCTGTGCCTTTATGGAACCCTTCATTCACCTGACGAAGGAGCAAAGCTCCGAAAGCTTGTGATTTCAAATAAAGCTGTTGGACTATAACCTGGTGTTGTGCAACTCCTTATATTTGTCCACCCCAGTCCATCACCAGCATCTCCACATTATGTTATCCTCATATCACACAATCGTTCCTTCAAAGGACATGCAGAACAGTGGCGTTGAGCGATTTGTCCTCTGATTCTTCCTTTCCTGAAAGCGCTGATTTTTCCTAGATTTGCTTCCATAGATACTGAACATCGGATGCCCTCTGATATCTCGTCCAGGTCTCATCTTCATGTGTGATATGGACAGGATCAGACTCCATTGTGAAGACCATGGGGGCTTCACAGTGGAGCCTGATGCCGTCTTCACCCAGCTCCTTAGCGCTCACACACACACAAACATTCCATCAAATGGAGATTCATCAGGAGCAGAAGCCCCAACCAATTTCCCCTTCCCTAACTCAGGGTCAATAACTGGACCAATGCCGAAGCTGAATCAGCACGAACTGGGGGAATGAGCCTGGGATCGTCCTGCTCTGCATGGTTCATGATCAAAGCAGGCTGTTTGTTTTCTTTTCCCCTACCTCTCAAGTACTCTCATTGTCTTACCTGCTCCAATGTGTTGTACCACCGATCCACCAGTCTGATTCCTTTCAGGCAAATGCACACCTCAGAGAAACACATTCCTCAAATTCACAGGCACAGGGACCAGTAACAAGGTAAAGTATAGACTATGTTTGCAGGCTGATCTGCAATGCACAGCCAGGTCTCCAGGGTCAGCAGAATCTTTCTTTTTGTTTTATTCATTCGCGGGGATGTGAGCATCACTGGCAGGGCCGGCATCTATTGCCCATCCCCTAGTTGCCCCTTGAGAAGGTGGTGATGGGCCGCGTTCTTGCATCACTGCGGTCTGTGGGGTGAAGGTGCTCCCACGGTGCTCTTGGGTAGGGAGTTCCATGATTTTGACCCCATGACGATGAAGGAATGGCCGATATATGTCCAAGTTGGGATATGTGTGTGACTTGGAGGGGAACTTGGAGATGATGGTGTTCCCACGCACCTGATGCCCTTGTCCTTCTAGGTGATGGAGGCCACTGGTTTGGGAGGTGCTGTCGAGGAAGCCTTGGTGAGTTGCTGCAGTGCATCCTGTAGATAGTACACACCTAACCTTGCAGTCTACATTATTTAACTTTACACGCATTCCATGGTATGACATTTCCATTTTCCTAGCAGCTCAGGAATATTATGTTCTCCAGATTATTTGATCCCTGTACATCTGTAATTTACAATCTCATTTCTAACCAAATAAATGCTGTTTATCTTTTAAAAAATGAGTTAATTGACACAACAGTAACGGTTTTTGCTCGGAGTTTGTTCTGTTGTATGAAGATAATGCAATTCTTCGAACCTCTACTCTCGCTTGAAGTTTTCTCATTTTTATACTTGTGCCCTGTGGTTCAAGTTGCACGTACATTATTCATGTCTTTCAGTATTTGTTTTGCTAATAAAAATAGCTCTGTTCCTGTGTCTCATGATATGTGAGAGACCTAAGGTCAAAAATCATTCTTCCCACTCTTCTCAGAACCTTCTCCAATGATGTCAGTGTCCGTCGGAAGAAGGAATCTCCGGGAGAGAAAAATAAACCAGACCAGTAAGTCTAACATCAGATGTGGGCAAACTCTTAGAACCCATAATTCAAGATAAAATTAGTAAATATTTAGAAATGTTTATGTTAATCAAGGACTGCCAGCATGGATTTGTTAAAGGCAAGTCATGTTTGACAAATTTAATAGAGTTCTTCGAAGAAGAAGAAGAGTGATTGGATAGATAAAGGAAATCAAGTCGATGTAGCGCATATAGATTTTCAGAAGGTGTTCAATAAAGTGTCCCACAAGAGGCTTGTTAGACGAATCCAGGTGTGTGGTATAAAAGAAAACATACCGGCACAGATAGAATGCTGGTTGTCAGGCAGAAAACAAAAAGTTAGGCTGAATGAGTGTTGCTTGAACTGGAGAAGGTTGGAGGTAATGTGCTCTGGGGGTCAGTGCCAGGTTCAATCTGATTTTTGAGACATATACATATATATATATCTCTCTTATAGATAGATGTATATATTTATAGATTATATGGGAGGTTAGGGAGGAAATAGTGGGTCCCCTAGCAGAGATATTTGAATCATCGACAGCTACAGGTGAGGTGCCTGAAGATTGGAGGGTAGCAAATGTTGTGCCTTTGTTTCAGAAGGGCGGCAGGGAAAAGCCTGGGAACTACAGACCGGTGAGCCTGACATCTGTAGTGGGTAAGTTGTTAGAGGGTATTCTGAGAGACAGGATCTACAGGCATTTGGAGAGGCAGGGACTGATTAGGAACAGTCAGCATGGTTTTGTGAGTGGAAAATCATGTCTCACGAATTTGATTGAGTTTTTTGAAGGGGTAACCAAGAAGATAGATGAGGGCTGTGCAGTAGACGTGGTCTACATGGACTTTAGTAAAGCCTTTGACAAGGTACCGCATGGTAGGTTGTTACATAAGATTAGATCTCACGGGATCCAAGGTGAGGTAGCCAATTGGATACAAAATTGGCTTGACGACAGAAGACAGAGGGTGGTTGTAGAGGGTTGTTTTTCAAACTGGAGGCCTGTGACCAGCGGTGTGCCTCAGGGATCGGTGCTGGGTCCGTTCTTATTTGTTATTTATATTAATGATTTGGATGAGAATTTAGGAGGCATGGTTAGTAAGTTTGCAGATGACACCAAGATTGGTGGCATTGTGGACAGTGAAGAAGGTTATCTAGGATTGCAACGGGATCTTGATAAATTGGGCCAGTGGGCCGATGAATGGCAGATGGAGTTTAATTTAGATAAATGTGAGGTGATGCATTTTGGTAGATCGAATCGGGCCAGGACCTACTCCGTTAATGGTAGGGCGTTGGGGAGAGTTATAGAACAAAGAGATCTAGGAGTACAGGTTCATAGCTCCTTGAAAGTGGAGTCACAGGTGGATAGGGTGGTGAAGAAGGCATTCAGCATGCTTGGTTTCATTGGTCAGAACATTGAATACAGGAGTTGGGATGTCTTGTTGAAGTTGTACAAGACATTAGTAAGGCCACACTTGGAATACTGTGTACAGTTCTGGTCACCCTATTATAGAAAGGATATTATTAAACTAGAAAGAGCGCAGAAAAGATTTACTAGGATGCTACCGGGACTTGATGGTTTGACTTATAGGGAGAGGTTGGATAGACTGAGACTTTTTTCCCTGGAGAGTAGGAGGTTTAGGGGTGATCTTATAGAAGTCTATAAAATAATGAGGGGCAAAGATAAGGTAGATAGTCAAAATCTTTTCCCAAAGGTAGGGGAGTCTATAACGAGGGGGCATAGATTTAAAGTGAGAGGGGGGAGATACAAAAGGGTCCAGAGGGGCAATTTTTTCACTCAAAGGGTGGTGAGTGTCTGGAACGAGTTGCAAGAGGCAGTAGTAGAGGCAGGTACAATTTTGTCTTTTAAAAAGCATTTGGACAGTTACATGGGTAAGATGGGTATAGAGGGATATGGGCCAAGTGCAGGCAATTGGGACTAGCTTAGTGGTATAAACTGGGTGACATGGACATGTTGGGCCGAAGGGCCTGTTTCCATGTTGTAAACTTCTATGATTCTATATATAGATATATCTCCATAGATATATATATATATATAATGCCCTACATTTGTCCATTTAATTTCTTGGAGAAATGAAGTAATTGACAATGAAAACAGATCATTTGAAAAAAAAATTGCTAAATGAAGTAAAATACAGTGGAATAAAACTTTGTAGCTGTAGGACAATCACTAACCATTGTCACCGGTTTAGTCACATATAACACTCAACCATAACAAAACCACATTTAAACCTGGAGTTACAAAATAATCTCACGTAGAATCAAACCCTTTGAAGCTCTTCGAATGAAAAGTAATTCAAATTACTTTCACACTGCACAGTATCATTGGAATCTTTGTAATTATTACCGGATCATCTCCCAGAGCATTGCTCATGTGCCATCTGGGATTTGGACCACTGTTGTGATGTTTAGCTGCTGGCCCGGCACATCCTGTTGATTCCTTTGCTCGGGTACTTTCCATGGGGAAGAGGTTAGAGTATGTTCTTGAGTTAATTGGAGGCTAATTATTGTCGTTGGAAGTCTCACTAATTGGCAACTGTTTGGTTCCTCATCTTGGTCATAATATATAGTATGGTACAGCGCAGGAGGAGGCCATTTGGCCCATCGTGCCTGTTCTGGCTCTTTGAAAGAGTTATCCAATTAGTCCCACTCCCCTCCTGTACCCCCATAGCCCTGTAAATTTTTCCCTTCAAGTATTTATCCAGTTCCCTTTTGAAAGTTACTATTGAATCTGCTTCCATCATCCTTTCAGGCAGTGCATTTCAGATCATTACAACTCGCTGCATTAAAAAAAACTGTTTCCTCATGACACCTCCTAGCTCTTTTGTCAATCGCCTTTAATCTGTGTCCTCTGGTTATCGACCCATCTGCCACCGGAAACAATTTCTCCTTATTTACTCTATCAAAACCCTTCATGATTTTGAACACCTCAATCAAATCTCCTCCTAACCTTCTCTGCTCTAAGGAGAACAACCCCAGCTTCTCCAGTCTTTCCACATGACTGAAGTCCCTCATCCCTGGCACCATTCTAGTAAATCTCTTCTGCGCCCTCTCCAAGACCTTGACATCCTTCCTAAAATATGGTGCCGAGAATTGAACACAATATTCCAGCTGAGGCTTAACCAATGTTTTTTAAAGGTTTAGCATAACTTCCTTGCTTTTGTACTCTATGCCTCTATTTATAAAGCCAAGGATCCCATATGTTTTTTTAACAGTCTTCTCAACTTGTCCTGCCACCTTCAAAAATTTGTGGACATACACTTCCAGGTATCTCTGTTCCTGCATTTGCTTTAAAATTGTACCATTTAGTTTATATTGCCTCTCCTCATTCTTCCTACCAAAATGTATCACTTCAAACTTCCGTGTTAAATTTCATCTGCCATGAGTCTGCCCATTTTACCAGTCTCTGTCTATGTCCTCCTGAAGTCTGTTATATACTTCATAACAGAAGTATTATGTTTACTGCATTTCTGAGTTTCGTGTCATCTGCAAACTTTGAAATTATACCCTTTATACCCAAGTCTAGGTCATTAATATATATCAAAAGATATATATTGTTGTTATCCCAAAAACCTCTCCAAATCATGTCAAGGTTAGAAAAAACAGCAGGAAATTATGGGTATGATTTCTTGAAAATGTTTTTTATAAAGTTGTGAGTTGTTGGTGTTTCATGCATCATATTACATCTGGAGTATGATGCCTGCAGTGTGACATATAGAGTGCGAATCCTGGAGTGTTATGCTTGGGATGTGATCCGTGAGCTCAAAACTTTAATATAAGTGCATAGATTTGTTGTATAAAAAATTTATTACATTTTATGACTGTAATCTGCATGTAAGAAATAACCACTAATCAAATCAGCTCATCACACCTTTACCGAGTTTCTGCTTGATTTTGATATATAGGCCATGATACTGAACTGAAATTAACACTGTTATTGGAAAGGGAATGCAGTAGGCTTAATAAATTACTAATGTCCTTTCTCCTGGACTGTGCTTCTTGTGATTATGATACCAAAGAAAATTACTCGTCCATTAACAAGTCCAGTCACATTTTTCCCAGAAGGTTGGTAGATTAGGATAAAATGTAGTTTGCTCAGAAGCAGTTTAATAGATGTTTCTTCCAGTGATCCGTTTGTAGAGGAGCACTGAGTGTTATCCCAGAGTAAGCAAAACTCAATGAAGCCTAGCGCAGTGTTCAGAAGTTTTGCGAGACATAGCCTGAGGAGGTATCTTTTAATGGGTTGTTCTATTTGCCAGATGCCTCAAAATGCTCTGTTCTATGGTAGCCTTTAAATAATTCACACTCTTAAGATATGTTTTCCGCTCCTTTTGACGATTCAAGTAGCTAAGAGAGTCCATCTTGTACTTTTTGTAACTTCTCTCACATTCTGTTCGACCCACTTAAGTTCAAATAGAGCAAAGAAATACTGAATTGGAGATGACTGGTCACAATGTGAATTGAATGGTAGTTTAATGCTCCCCTTTCCCTGCCATCTGTGTCTTTTCTTCCAAAGTGAATCCATGGTCCTCACAGACACCAAATGAGATGTCCAAGGTCCCACCTGCCTGTTCAAGTGCATTTCACGATCCCATGGTACTTTTAGAAGAAGAGCATGGAGTTCTTCCCTGTCCTGGTCAACATTCATCCCTCAGCCAACACCACCAAAACAGATTAACTGGATATTTATCTCATTGCTGTTTATGGGACCTTGCTGTGTGCAAGTTGCTTGCTGGATTTGCTTACATAACAATAGTGACTACACTTGGAAAAAGTAACTCATTAGCTTTGAAGAACTTTGGGGCATCCTGAGGATGTGCAAAGTGCTATATAAATGCAAGTTCTCTCTTTAGCTGCCAATACCAGCCCATAAAAACATGAATCTCAATCACGTTTCCACAATCTATAAAGCCACCTAATCAGGCCCTCATCAACCAATCCATGGAGCAATGCCAACGGTTTGCAGGCACCGCTCCACATTCTAGTTTGTGCATGGTCAACCAAAATAAGTTCCCAATAGCTAACGAGCAGGATTATTGAGCACTTTGCTTTGTTTGACGTGTACTGTGTTATACCAGATTAGGATGAAGGAAGCTCAGCAGAATTAGCTAAAACAGGAACAAGGGAAATAATGGGTATGATTTCTTGACCACCACCTTTCTTCACCACCACCTTCTCAAGGGCAATTAGGGATGGGCAATAAATGCTGGCCTTGCCAGCGACGCCCACATCCCATGAACTAATAAAAAAAAAGAAAGATAAGCAGAGAAAGACTTGTATTTATATAGTGTCTTTCATGACCTAAGGATGCCCCAAAGCATTTTACAGCCAAGGATGTACTTTGTAAATGTAGTCACTGTTGTAATGTAGAAAACATGGCCGAATCCCCCACAATCAACATCCTGGGAGTCACCATTGACCAGAAACTTAACTGGACCAGCCACATAAATACTGTGGCAACAAGAGCAGGTCAGAGGCTGGGTATTCTGCGGCGAGTGACTCACCTCCTGACTCCCCAAAGCCTTTCCACCATCTACAAGGCACAAGTCAGGAGTGTGATGGAATACTCTCCACTTGCCTGGATGAGTGCAACTCCAACAACACACAAGAAGCTTGACACCATCCAGGACAAAGCAGCCCGCTTGATTGGCACCCCATCCACCACCCTAAACATTCACTCCCTTCACCACCAGCGCACAGTGGCTGCAGTGAGTACCATCCACAGGATGCACTGCAGCAACTCGCCAAGGCTTCTTCGACAGCACCTCCCAAACCCGCGACCTCTACCACCTAGATGGACAAGGGCAGCAGGCACATGGGAACAACACCACCTGCACGCTCCCCTCCAAGTCACACACCATCCCGACTTGGAAATGTATCGCCGTTCCTTCATCGTCACTGGGTCAAAATCCTGGAACTCCCTTCCTAACAGCACTGTGGGAGAACCTTCACCACACGGACTGCAGCGGTTCATGAAGGCGGCTCGCCATCACCTTCTCAAGGGCAATTAGGGATAGGCAATAAATGCCGGCCTTGCCAGCAATGCCACATCCCATGAATGAATAAAAAAAAGGCAAATTTATGCACAGCAAGGTCCCACAAACAGCAATGCGATAATGACCAGATAATCTGTTTTAGTAATGTTGGTTGAGGGATAAATATTGGCCAAGGCATTGGGAAAACTCCCATGCGCTTCTTCGAAATAGTGTCACGGGATCTTTTATGCCCACCTGAGAGGGCAGATGGGGCCTCGTTTTAACATCTCATCTGAAAGACAGCACCTCCAACAGTAGAGCACTCCCTCAGTACTACATTGAAGTGTCAGCCTAGATTATGTGCTCAAATCTCCAGAGTGGGCCTTGAACCCATAACCTTCTGTCTCAGAACCAAACCACGTATTGAGCAATTAGTATAAAAGGAAGAGAGAACTAAAAGGGCAAAGTGAAAAGAGGTAGAGCAGAACTAAAGCTTTTAAAGGATTTAATTTTTGTTGTATTTATTTTAATACGGCAAAGGTTAATATTACAATAATAATCCCACTCCTAATATCTGAGTATTTTATTACTGTAATATAGGGTTTATTTCATCATCACATTGTGTGAGCTGAAAACGTTTAAAAAATGATGAACTTAAGGAGCCTACAATTCTCTGGATCTGCTGGTGGCCAAAGGTTTCATTTAGCACTTTAATCCCAGCTAACAGATCAGCCATGATCAAATTGAATGGTGGAGCAGGCTCAAGGGGCTGAATGGCCTACTTCTGTTCCTAAGGTAACTAACCTATTTCAGTAGAACAAAGTCAAGGTGTCAACTTAGAACTAACAAAGACATACAATTGTAAATTATCTGAGCACTCGCCCCCGATAAGGGAATATCATAAAATCGCAGGCACATTCGTGATTTCAGAATCAATGGTCAGAAAGTTGTGGCCAGCACACCTGTGGTTTTCCAACATCCACTTGCAGCAGGCAATGGAGGAGGTTTTGGAAAACCTATTCACCTTGGTTATCTGTTTTACACTTGTTTGGCAAGTGTATGCTCCTTTTCTGGATCAAATTCACTGGATCGTCTGGTTGTGATGAAATATTGACTGACGTAAAATTCATGCAGCGTTTGTGCAGTTTGCTTTGCACCAAGACCTGTTCACTCATCACCTCTGCTCGCTGACCTACATTGGCCCCCGATCCAGCAACGCCTCGATTTTAAAATTCTCATCCTTGTTTACGAATCCCTCTTTGGCCTCACCCCCTCCCTCTCTCTGTAAATTCCTCCAGCCCTCAACCCTCCGAGATCTCTGCACTCCTCCAATTCTGGTCTCTAGCGTATCCCTGATTTTCATCGCTCCGCCATTGGCAGCCGTGCCTTCGGTCGCCTAGGCCCTAAGCTCTGGAATTCCCTCCCTAAACCTGTCTGCCTCTCTACCTCTCTCTCCTCCTTTAGGATGCTCCTTAAAACCTACCTCTTTACCTGTATTAATATCTCCTTTGTTTTTATTCGTTCATGGGATGTGGGCGTCGCTGGCGAGGCTGGCATTTATTGCCCATCCCTAATTGCCCTAGAGAAGGTGGTGGTGAGCGTAGGACACTGCCCTGAGGAACTCCTGCAGCAATGTCCTGGGGCTGAGATGATTGGCCTCCATCAACCACTACCATCTTCCTTTGTGCTCGGTATGAATCCAGCCACTGGAGAGTTTTCCCCCTGATTCCCATTGATTTCAATTTTACTGGGGCCCCTTGGAGCCACACTCGGTCAAATGCTGCCTTGATGTCAAGGGCAGTCACTCTCACCTCACCTCTGGAATTCAGCTCTTTTGTGCATGTTTGGACCAAGGCTGTAATGAGGTCTGGAGCCGAGTGGTCCTGGTGGAACCCAAACTGAGCATCGGTGAGCAGGTTATTGGTGAGTAAGTGCCGCTTGATAGCACTGTCGACGACACCTTCCATCACTTTGCTGATGATTGAGAATAGACTGATGGGGCGGTAATTGGCCGGATTGGATTTGTCCTGCTTTTTGTGGACAGAACATACCTGGGCAATTTTCCACATTGTCGGGTAGATGCCAGTGTTGTAATTTTCCACATTGTCGGGTAGATGCCAGTGTTGTAATTTTCCACATTGTCGGGTAGATGCCAGTGTTGTAATTTTCCACATTGTCGGGTAGATGCCAGTGTTGTAATTTTCCACATTGTCGGGTAGATGCCAGTGTTGTAATTTTCCACATTGTCGGGTAGATGCCAGTGTTGTAGCTGTACTGGAACAGCTTATGTCGCTCGATGTCAAATTTTGTTTGATTATCGCTCCTATGAAGCACCTTGGGATGTTTTACTACGTTAAAGGCGCTATATCAATGCAAGTTGTTGTTGTTATATAGGAATTAGATATCTGGATGACTAGTGTCAGATACCAAAGACACATGAATTAATGCGCCTGGCTGTTGAGTTGTGCAATTGCATTCCAGTTGCTTGAGGAAACATATTGCAGTAGTTCCAAACAGTTATTTAAGCTATAGATTACATCTAATCAGTAGCAGGGTTTGCATGGGGCTCTGCACAATATATTAGACCATCATAAATATAGTTCCTGCTCGAGCAGCACCTGTAAAGTCACATTAGATCATTTACTGCTTTGTCAGGTTTATATATATGCCCAGGTTACAGTGAGGGATGATAGCGCTGGGCAGTGGAACATTTTTCCCACTTCAAGGATAATGCACTCTTCTAAGCACGTTGGAGGATTTTTTTTTGTATGTTCATCAATGTGAGAAATTTCAATGAACAAAAAGTTAAACTAAAACTGCAAATGCTGGAAATCTGAAACACAGAAAATGCTAGGAACACTCAGCAGGTCAGTCAGTGTCTGTGGAGAGGATCAGATGAATCATAGAATGATACAGCACAGAAGGAGGCCATTTGAAAGAGCTATCCAATTAGTCCCACTCCTCCTGCTCTTTCCCCATAGCCCAGCAAATGTTTCCCCTTCAAGTATTTATCCAATTCCCTTTTGAAAGTTACTATTGAATCTGCTTCCACCGCCCTTTCAGACAGTGAATTCCAGATCATAACAACTCGCTGCTAATGATTTAACCTTTCGGGTGGGGACCCTTGGTCAAGACAGTTCAGGCGAAGGGTTCGTGCCCAAAACGTTAACCCCTCTTCTGGCCTGACCTGCGGACCGTTTCCAGCATTTTCCGAGTTTTGTTTGAAAAATGTCGGAACCGAGGAAAGGAAGGGAACATGTTCCCCCTCCTTTTGCATCCACTGTCAGCTGGGTAGGTGCAAAGTAAAGCTCCCTCTTTCTTCATGTGCTTTAAACTCAGAGGAATGCCATGGTTCCACACGGCAGCAGAATATACGACTTCAACTGAACGCGGGTAGATTTTGCGGTTGGCCAAAGGAAGCTAGGTTGAGATTGTCCAATCTGATTTCATAGAGGATCTTTACAGCTGTCATAAATAGAAAACTTTGATCGCAACTATTCCGGTTGCATTTAAACCGAAATCCCAGAGATCAAACGACAGTGTTCTAATCCCGTTTATTATTATTTATATTGTGTTTGGGGATTTATTTAATTTAGGTCTCCTTCCCTAAAAGACATTAGTGAACCAGGTGTGTTTTATGACAATCCAACAGCTTCACAGTCACTTCATGACACCAGCTTTTTATTTCCAGGTTTTTTTAAAAACTGGATTTAGATCTCAAACTGCCACAGTGAGATTTGAACTCATATTCTGCAGATTATTAGTCCAGGGTCTTGGGAGTACTAGCCCAGTGACATAACCACTACCCTACCATAACCCAGTTGAATTCTAGGCTGCAGTTATTGGAAGTGCTGATAATAAAGGGGCTGTTGGAACTGGCACAGTCTCTGAAATTGCTGTAACGACAATTTGTCGACCTGCCTGACAATACAGCAGAATATCTACTTTTAAATGCAAATAGGACATTTCTCTTTGACCATGAGCTGAGACTCCAACCCCATATCGTCTCCATTACTAAGACCACCTACTTCGACCTCCATAACACTGCCCGTCTCTGCCCCTGTCTCAGCTCCTCTGCTGCTAAAACCTTCTTCCGTGCCTTTGTTACCTCTAGACTCGACTATTCCTATGCTCTCAATGCAAACCTCCTATCTTCCACCCTCCACATACTTAAGCTCATCCAAAACTCTGCTGCCCATATCCTAACTTGCACCAAGTTCCATTCACCCATCACCCCTGTGCTCACTGACCTACATTGACTCCCAGTCCAGCAATGCTTTAATTTTAAAATTCTCATACTTGTTTTCAAATCCCTCCATGACTTTGCCCCTCCCTATCTCTGTAACCTCCTCCAGCCCTGTAACCCTCCGAGATCTCTGCGCTCCTCCAATTCTTGCCTCTTGTGCATCCCCAAATTTTCATCGATCTGCCATTGGCGGCACTGCCTTCAGCTGTCTAGACCCTAAGCTCTGGAATTCCCTCCCTGAACCTTTCCGCCTCTCTACCTCTCTTTCCTCCTTTAAGTCGGCCCTTAAAACCTATTTCTTTGACCAATCTTTTGGTCACCTGTCCTAATATCTCTTTATCTGGCTTGGTATCTAATTTTGTTTGCTAACACTCCTGTGAAGCGCCTTGAGACGTTTTTACTATGTTAAAGGCGCTATATAAATGCAAGTTGTTGTTGTTGAATCTGAAATTTCTTGTGGCTGCAGCTTCGTGCCAAATAAAGACAGAATGCCAAGCTTTTGCTGATGGTTATAGCAATACAATCCTGGGTAACAGCGGAGAGTCAGTTTGAGCTCGGCCTGCAATTAAATATAAAACCAAATCTCTATTGAAAGACCTGTAAGATTGGTCTAAATTAAATCCATCCCAGTCCTGGTCAGGACAAGTGGACAGGATTTGATTTCTTCCAAACCATTTCCAAACTGCCCTCCATGCACACTCGAGCATCTAAACCAATTCTAAAAGTCATTCTCGTGAATACAAACAAGTTCTATATTGATTGTTGGAATAAGCCGTTTGAGACCAGCATGAGTGTGGCTGCTACGTGTGTGAAAAGGACAGTCCTGCTTTTACTAGAAAAGATTACTGGTAATCTTAGTGCTTTTAGGCTAACTAAATGAGAAGATTTTTTTAACTGGATATATAGCTTAAATAAAACATTGTTCTTTTCACAGTTTAGACGTGGATAATGAAATTCATTTGTAAAAGGCAGAAGATGAAGAATTTAACCAGCTCCAAGTTTAGCTTTTTTCTCTCTTCTCCCAGAATGTGCTTTGTATCAGATTTGCAAAGATTGATTTTTATATTAAAAAAAAGGAAATAACGGGGAAGGTATGGAGACAAAGAACTCTCTTCCTCATTTATCCCCTCAACCAACATCACTAAAACTGATAATCTGATCATTATCAGAATGCTGTTTGTGGGACCTTGCTGTGCACAAATTGGCTGCCATGTTTCCTACATTACAACAGTGACTACACTTCAAAAACATTCTTCAATGGCTGTAAAGCACGTTGGGCCGTCCTGAGGTCGTGAAAGGTGCTATATAAATGCAAGTTCTTTTCTTTCTTTCCTGCTTAGTACATTCCCCAACTAAATACAAATGATAACCACACACATAGGGTAGAAATTCTGAAACTGGGCGCTTTGGGGTGGGAATAGTGAGCAGCAGGGCATCCACCTGACATGCTGTGCAATGACTGTTCCTGCCATATCTTCTGATTTAGCTCCAACTACTTATGCATTGAGAACTTCTGACCGTGACTCTCGATGGGAGCTTGCACGCACGAAAGCGGGATTTCTGAGTGCTGCTGCAGCCATTTAAAGGGCTGCAGTAGCAAAATGTACCATGCTTTCCCTTCCCCACGGGTAAACATTTGAAGCAGTGGAAGATGCAGGGCTATGATGGGGAGGGAGCGGGCCAGTGGGGTTAGCTCTGGATTGCTCTGGCATAGGGATGGCACAGACATGACTGGCCGAATGGCCTCTTTAAACTGCCATGGGTGGTTCATACTGCACTCACAGATAGCGTATGCAATTGTAAGTAAAAATAAAATGCTGGCTGGCAAACTATGCATTTAGAAAATGAAGGCAAAACACAAGTAAGATGGTCTGGTGACATCTGTGGACCAGGCTCCACTGATTCATTTGTGCCGCCTGGATTGTTCTCACCGATCGGTATATCCAGCATCATACCAAAGTAGAACAACTACACCAGTTCAAAAATCATTGATGACTTTCAGATTAATTCACGAAAGAAGAAATTTAAATTTAAATTTAAATTGGTAAAGGAGGAATGGAATGCACTGACTGAAAGAGCGGTGGAAGCAGATTCAATACCAACTTTCAAAAGGGAATTGGATAAATACTTGAAGGGGAAAAAATTGCAGGGCTACGGGGAAAGAGCAGAAGGAGTGGAACTAATTGGATAGCTCTTTCAAAGAACCAGCACAGGCACGATGGGCCGAACGGGCTCCTTCTGTGCTGTATGCTGAAGGGCTCCTTATGCACAGCCAGTGGACAAAGTTGACCTTCCCATCAATATGGACTGAAGTGAAGGTCCCATAGATGAAAGGTCAGTGTCTAACGCTCTGCACGATCCAATCCATTACTAGGATGATACTGGAACTGAGAGGTTATCAGGGAAAATTGAGCAGGTTATGGCTCTTTCCTCGAGAAAAGAGAAGACTGAGGGGTGACCTGATAGAGGTCCTTTAGATTATGAAAGGGTTTGATCAGGTAGATGTGGAGAAGATGTTTCCATTTGTGGAGGAGACCAGAACTAGGGGCCATAAATATAAGATAGTCACTAATAAATCCAATAGGGAATTCAGGAGAAACATCTTTACCCAGAGAGTGGTTAGAATGTGGAACTCGCTGCCACAAGGAGTAGTTGAGGCGAATAACATAGATGCATTTAAGGGGAAGCTAGATAAACACATGGGAAAGAAGGGAATAGAAGGATATTCTGATAGGGAGGGAGGAGGCTTGTGTGGAGCACAAACACCGGCATGGACCTGTTGGGCTGGATGGCCTGTTTCTGTGCTATACATTCTATGTATTTCTATGTATGGATTCTACGATTCTCTGAATAAATCAGCATAGATACGAATAGTTCTACCAGTTAATCCTTAACAAGTGTAATTCTCCTTTAAAAACATTTGAATCGTTACCAATTTCTGGTGACAATGCTAAATATCCATTGTTAAACAAAAGCCCTATAGTAGCTGACGGCCTATCGGAATTTATAAACATATTTTACTTTTGCGCCCAATACTACTAATATTTTTTGTTGTTCTAGCAGGACATGTAACAAATGACCTTGACTTGGATATTGGCTGTGCTGTTGCATGCATTCTGTGAGAACCCAAAGGAAATTAGGGCATTGTATGGCATTTTCAGAAACCTTATTTCCTTCATGGTTTTTGTTAAGAACTTGATACAAGGGATAGAAGCAAGGCTTGCAGAGTAAATGAAATATTGATCTGCACTACCCCGGCCTTGCCTTCACCTTGTCCCAGCGCTGTGAGTTACTGACTTTTCCGTTTTGGCTGTAATCGAAATTATTAAAGGAGACCTGTGCAAGTAATCACTTGCTGAGAGAAACAAAAAGGAGGGCCCATCATATCTTTTTTTAAAGATGTTATTTACCAGACCTCTCTCAGTGTACTTCTGGACTTGTCTTTCCTCACCTTGATTCAATTCTTTTAACAATCATTAATCATACCTGTTGTCAGTGGAAGTTTATCAAAAGTATTACACGAGTGGAGCGTACTACCTCAAAAATAACAGCCACTTCAGCACTGTAAATTTCAAAATATGGAATACTGGGGGTGTGATGTATATCACCGTCCATTCTGTGGCAAGGAGTAGTTTGTTTTAGTGATAGATTCGGGGAGCATGTATCACGAAAGAATTCTTCATCAGCTACACATTATTTTTGGTGTCTGTTCAGTGACATGCGATGCTCTATGCTGAAGGTCACCAATAATGTCCTTAAGGTCCATTCACAACAAAGGCAACAGGCTACCTTTTGACTGAGATCTTTTCACTTTCAGAATGCTCCATGGCCATTAAACTTTTCCTTTCAATTGTTCAGACAGTTGCCCTTGAGGTAAAGATGTCTAGTGCTGCTCTTTAGTTGCGTTTTGTAAAATCAACATAAGCAATTTACAATAGACGTCCCTTAAAGATTTGTAATCCTTTTCATCCTTTTCCTTGACAAATCAAGGATTGTTGCTGGAGTTAACCTGCAAAATTCAGACCGAGTATTTTTTTTTGTAGGTACAGTACATGCCCAGCAACATTCATACATTATGTCAGAGCAAAGATCGCACTACTCAAGGTGTAAATTACAGAAAGCCTAACAGTACAAAAAGTGTGTATCTCATGATCATTTCAAAACTGTCTTGCATACTTCCTATTTTCAACCTGTATTACTGTAAACTTTTAGTCTGTTCATTATTGAAGATACTTCCATCCGGTTAAGAAAACAGGAATGAGGGACAGTCAGTCCCTTAACTCATTCTGTCTTTCAGTACTAACTCAAAGCAGTTCTATCTCCTGCCTTTATGAACGTACATCTCTCTACCCTCTGTTGAATCAGGTATCTTACTATTTATTTTTTGAATTCTCTGACCAATTCAGCATTCTTTGAGCTTATTGACTGTTCATTCCATAAATGAACCGCTGTATAAGTGAGAAAGTTCCTCTTTAGACCTGGAAAGGGATGGAATGCTAGCGTACGAATGCTTCATGCCTTTGGCTGAAGTTACTCTCTCCACTATTACAGTGAGTGCAGCTGCAACAACACTCAAGAAGCTCGACACCATCCAGGACAAAGCAGCCCGCTTGATTGGTACCCAATCCACCACCCTAAACATTCACTCCATTCACCACCGGCGCACCGTGGTTGCAGTGTGTACCATCCACAGGATGCACTGCAGCAACTCGCCAAGGCTTCTTTGACAGCACCTCCCAACCCACGACCTCTACCACCTAGAAGGACAAGGGCAGCAGGCACATGGGAACAACACCACCTGCACGTTCCCCTCCAAGTCACACACCATCCCTACTTGGAAATATATAACCGTTCCTTCATCGTTGCTGGGTCAAATTCCTGGAACTCCCTACCTAACAGCACTGTGGGAGAACCTTCACCATCCGGACTGCAGCAGTTCAAGAAGGCGGCTCACCACCACCTTCTCAAAGGCAATTAGGGATGGGTAAGAAATGCTGGCCTCGCCAGCAACGCCCACATCCCATGAACGAATTAACAAAAACCCATTTAAATGGGATAATTCCTCCATTAAAATAGCAGAAAGAAGAATTTAAGATGAATGTGTTAAATTATCATACTCTAGTATCCCGCAGTGTAATTTCCAGGTCTTTAATTTAAGTCTACTTTAGGCATTTCATTGGTAGCACTCTCGCCTCGGACTTGGAAGGTTGTGGGTTCGAGTCCCACTCCAGGGACTTGAGCACACAATCTAGGCTAACACTCCAGTGTAGTACTGAGGAAATGCTGCACTGTCGGAGGTGCCACCTTTTGGATGAGACGTTAAACCAAGGCCCCATGTGCCCACTCAGGTGGGTGTAAAAGATCCTATGGCACTATTTCAAAGAAGAGCAGGGGAGCTCTCCCCGGTGTCCTGGATAACATTTATCCCTCAACCAACACCTAAAAACGGATTCTCTGGTCATTATCACATTGCTGTTTGTTGGACCTTGCTGTGGGCAAATTGGCTGTCGCGTTTCCTAAATTACAACAGTGACTACACTTCAAAAAAGTACTTCATTGGCTGTAAAGCAGTTTGAGACATCCTGAGATTGTGAAAGGTGCTGTATACATGCAAGTTCATTCTTTCTTTTATGTGACCCCTAAATGTCCTGCTTCATCCTCGTGGCTCTCTCAGCTGTAGAGAGCCCACTGCCCTCACACCATCCTGATCTGAAATTCTTGCTCTCTGCCTTCTACATTCTTCTTCCATTTTTCACATAAATTGCGTCCTCCATTGTTTGATTGGCTCACAGTGCACTATCTGTTCTATTCGTTTTTCCCTTATGTACTTATCTAGTTTCCCCTTATTTGTGTGTCATTTGCAGCGTATTCTGATATTCCTGAGGTGTGAGAAAGCACACAGAATAAAGTTGTGCATTTCTATGAGGGAACAAAGAATTTGGGGGGAAAAGAATCACAACCCCCCATGTGGTAAAAGCAATTGTGCTCCAAATTGTGTCACAGCCAATTCTTCCCTGATGAAAACCCTCCTAAGCCTCTAGTGGAAATGAGATATGCAATTTATTGGGCTACCTTGATCAATTATTTCCAATGAAATAGTCTCAAACCTGACAACAGCTTCACATTACAAGCTTTCCATTAAATCCACCATATGGATTAAAAGGTTCATGATAAAATCTGTTGCAGTCAAATGATACTTCTCAGTGTTTACATGCACAGGATATGTTGACGTTACACGTATTGCTTTTAAACACATGGAAAGGGTCCATGATGACCTCAATCTTCAAGGTTTTGCTATGTTTGAATGATGCCGAGTAAACAGTATGGAGTTAATTTCATTTTATAGTCTGCCCGATATCTGATATGCACAAAGAACCCATTCCCATTTTAACCATCTCCAAACCAAATTATTGAGGAACCCACACAGGCAGCTCTGTTTCCCTGATATGGAGATCCCATAGGGATGCACTGAGTCCAGAAATCCTGGGTGCATGTTGGCAAGAGTCAAGGCTTGGAGACCCCATATGTGTGCTTAGGGAGGGAAATCCAGAGTTTAGGGCCTAGACGACTGAAGGCACAGTCGCCAATGGTGGGGCAAAGGGAGTGGGGGATACACAAGAGGCAAGAATTGGAGGAGCACAGAGATTACAGAGATAGGGAGGAGCGAGACCATGGAAGGACTTGAACACGAGATTGAGAATTTTAAAATTGAGATCTTGCTGGACCCGGAGTCAGTGCAGATCAATGAGCACAGGGGGTGATGGGAGAATGGGACTTGGTGCGAGTTAGGATACAGGCAGCAGGGTTTTGGATGAGCTCAAGTTTGTGGAGGGTGGAAGATGGGAGGTCGGCCAGGAGAGCATTGGAATAGTCGAATCTGGAGGTTAAAAAAAAAGCATGGATGAGGGGGGCCCCTCCCTGTTGGGGCAATGATTTACATAAGAACATAAGATAAGAACATAAGAAGTAGGAGCAGGAGTAGGCCACATGGCCCCTCGAGCCTGCTCTGCCATTCAATCAGATCATGGCTGATCTTTGACCTCAACTCCACTTTCCTGCCCGATCCCCATAATTCCTTGATTCCCCTAGAGTCCAGAAATCTGTCTATCTCGGCCTTGAATATATTCAATGACTCAGCATCCACAGCACTCTGGGGTAGAGAATTCCAAAGATTCACAACCCTTTGAATGAAGAAATTACTCCTCATCTCAGTCTTAAATGGCCTTATCCTCCCCATTTGCAGTGTTTTCTGGAGCTGTGTGAGAAAAATCCCAGTGCCAGTGGAAGACCTACCCTTCCACTGGCTGATAAATCATCAACAGCGTGCAGGACCTGGCTGGCTCACGTACAAGGCAACATGTGAAGCATATGTAGGACAGGCCTGATACGTGCAATAAACACATGCATGTAATTATACAACAAAAAGCACTGTGTCTGTCAGCCGACTTAATGGTGACCTGAAGTAAACTCTTATAAACAGTTTTGATGCACAATGAAGATAAATTGACTTCAAAGTGGAGTTGACATATCCTGTGCATGTAAACAAACCGTTTATATTAGGATGCTTGGTACTTTAATGAGCGAAACTACTATAAATCAGCCATTTCAAAATCACTTGGTTTACAAGTCTCACCAGCTGAAAGGTTCTTTGTCTCCCAACAGAGCAACTCATATATTTTTTTTTAGAAGTATTGCAATTTTATACTGGTGCCTTCTAAAAAAAATTGCAAATGACATCCAGTGGCAGTAAATCGGTTCCGAATGAATGGAGACTTTGTTCCTTCACATCCACTCAATGGAATGAATATCGGGAGGGTTCTTTAAAGGGCGAGCGATCTGCTTCACCACATTAGGGTCCAGGTGGTTGACTATCTCCCCCCACACACCCCCACCCACCCCATTGATCAGTGGTTCCACCAGTTGGAGGTGTACAGCCCCAGTTGCAGCTCTCTATCTCCTTGCAAATGCAAACGTTTATGGCAATGGGCAAAAGACACCCGAGTGTGTATCCTCCTACCTCCACTTCCAGGTAATGCTTTCGGGCAGTTAGAATCATAGAAAGATACAGCACAGAAGGAGGCCATTTGGCCCATCGTGCCTGTGCCGGCTTTTTGAAAGAGCTATCCAATTAGAACCACTCCCCTGCTCCTTCCCTAACATCTGTTGTGGGGAAAATGCTGGAGTCTATAATTAAGGATACGGTGACTGAACACCTTGAGAATTTTCAGTTAATCAGAGAGAGCCAGCATGGATTTGTGAAAGGTAGGTCGTGCCTGATAAACCTGATTGAATTTTTTGAAGAGGTGACTAAAGTAGTGGACAGGGGAATGTCAATGGATGTTATTTATATGGACTTCCAGAAGGCATTTGATAAAGTCCCACATACGAGACTGTTAGCTAAGATAGAGGGAAAAGTACGGACTTGGTTAGGAAGTTGGCTGAGCGAAAGGCGACAGAGAGTAGGGATAATGGGTAGGTACTCACATTGGCAGGATGTGACTAGTGGAGTCCCACAGGGATCTGTCTTGGGGCCTCAATTATTCACAATATTTATTAATGACTTAAGTGAAGGCATAGGAAAGTCATATCTAAGTTTGCAGATGACACAAAGATTGGTGGCATTGTAAGCAGTGTAGATGAAAACATAAAATTATAAAGGGACGTTGATAGATTAGGTGAATGGGCAAAACTGTGGCAAATGGAATTCAATGTAGGCAAATGTGAGGTCATCCACTTTGGATCAAAAAAGGATAGAACAGGGTACTTTCTAAATGGTAAAAAGTTAAAAACAGTGGATATCCAAAGGGACTTAGGGGTTCAGGTACATAGATCATTGAAGTGTCATGAACAGGTGCAGAAAATAATCAATAAGGCTAATGGAATGCTGGCCTTTATATCTAGAGGACTAGAGTACAAGGGGGCAGAAGTTATATTGCAGCTATACAAAACCCTGGTTAGACCGCACCTGGAGTACTGTGAGCAGTTCTGGGCACCGCACCTTCGGAAGGACATATTGGCTTTGGAGGGAGTGCAGCATCGGTTTACTAGAATAATATCCGGACTTCAAGGGTTAAGTTATGAGGAGAGATTACACAAATTGAGGTTGTATTCTCTAGAGTTTAGAAGGTTAAGGGGTGATCTGATCGAAGTTTATAAGATATTAAGGGGAACAGATAGGGTGGATAGGGAGAAACTATTTCCGCTGGTTGGGGATTTTAGGAGTAGGGAGCACAGTCTAAAAATTAGAGCCAGACCTTTCAGGAGTGAGATTAGAAAACATTTCTACACGCAAAGGGTGGTAGAAGTTTGGAACTCTCTTCCGCAAACGGCAATTGATACTAGCTCAATTGCTAAATTTAAATCTGAGATAGATAGCTTTTTGGCAACCAAAGGTATTAAGGGATATGGGCCAAAGGCAGGTATATGGAGTTAGATCACAAATCAGCCATGATCTTATAAAATGGCAGAGCAGGCACGAGGGGCTGAATGGCCTACTCCTGTTCCTATGTTCCTATGTTCCCCATAACCCTCCAAATTTTTCCCCTTCAAATTTTTATCCAATTCCCTTTTGAAACTTACTATTGAAACTGTTTCCACCACCCCTTCAAGCAGAGCATTCCAGATCATAACAACTCGCTTGGAAAAAAAATTCTCCTCATCTCGCCTCTGGTTCTTTTGCCAATTACCTTAAATCTGTGTCCTCTGGGTTACCGACCCTTCTGCCACTAGAAACGGTTTCATCTTATTTACTCTATCAAAACCCTTCATGATTTTGAACACCTCTATTAAATCTTCCCTTAACCTTCTCTGCTCTAAGGAGAACAATCCCAGTTTTTCTGGTCTCTCCACGTAACTGAAGTCTTTAATCTCTACAGTTGTCATCCCAGGGCTCCTCATCGGCCACACAAGAGGCATCTGCTTTCAACGTGGTGGCAGAAGCTACACAAGGCAGCTTGGTTTGCACCAGTCACCTTGATGTTCTGAATGTCCAAGTCCAAATGCTGTGTACTAGGCTTGCTCATTGCCAACTGCTCAATCTAGATGCTTGTGTAAGGGGCTTTAGCAAAGACCGTGCCCAGTGTGAGACCGAACTTCCCTCCAAGGTACACAGCTCAGTAAAAGCCTGATTCCCTTTTGCCACAAATCCACCTCGCAGTTCACAGCAAGCCCCACTCCAGTGACTTGAGCACAAAATCTAGGCCTGGCACTCTGGTCTCTTGCGTGTCCCCGACTTCCCTTGCTCCACCATTGCTGGCCGTGCCTTCAGCTGCCTCGGCCTTAAGCTCTGGAATCCCCTCCCTAAACCTCTCCTCTCTCTCCTCCTTTAAGACGCTCTTTAAAACCTACCTATTTGACCAAGCTTTTGGTCACCTGTCCTATTATCTCCTTATGTGGCTCGGAGTCAGATTTTGTGAAGGGCCTTGGGACGTTTTGCTATGTTAAAGCCATTACAGAAATACAAATTGTTGATGTTGTTGCAGCCACATGACAATTTTCTTTTATTTTATTTTTGGGGTGTGGGCAACACTGGCAAGGCTACATTTATTGCCAATCCCTAGTTGCATCGAGAAGCTGGTGATGGGCCTTCTCCTTGAATGGTTGCAGTCCGTGTGGTGATGGTGCTCCCACGATCTTGTTAGGTAGGGAATTCCAGGATACAGATCCAGTGCCAACGAAGGAACGGCGATACATGTCCAAGTTAGGATGGTGTGCAACTTGGATGGTGTTGCCACGGAATTGCTGCTTTTGTCCTACTTGATGGTAGGGGGTCGTAGGGGAGGGAGGGGCTGTCGAATAAGCCTTGATGAGTTGCTGCAGTGTATCCTGTAGCTCATACATACTGTGAGCATAATGCACCACTGGTGGAGGAGTAGATACTGAGTCCAGCATCTGATCAAGCGAACTGGAAGGTGTCGAGGTTCTTGACTGTTGCTGCAGTGTTCCATCACAGTCCTGTGACAGAAAGAGGGAGTGTTTCAAAAACATTATACCACAGTAGACCACACTGTCAGAGAGAAAGAGTTCTACCAAGAAATGATACGTCTCTATTTGTATAAAAATTCTGAGAGTGTCAGTCACAGCCCAGGCATCAGATTCCAAGTGTCACATTCCAGGCATCACACTTTGAATGAAACAAATCGCAAGTGAAAAATCTATTTTAAAAAGTAGTATACAAACGAAATGAAAACCAGTCATTACTTGTTGTTTTTCTGACCTTGAGATAATTTGAAAAGGTTGTTGAGATATCAATAAGAGGAGACAAGGTGCTGCCAATCAAGAGAAACTTCCACCAGTAAGAAAAATTAGCCTCTAACGAAGTTCAGAACCTATTCAGATCACTGAGCAGTGACCTTAAAGGGACAGGCTAGATTAGCAGCTAAACATTAAATCATGCTCCAGATCACAGGCAACCCATGAACAATGCCATGGAAGATCAGTTAGTATATAACAGCTGGTATATAGGCAATATATACCAGGAATATAAACTAAATGGTACAAATTTAAATGGGGTTCACGTACAGATAGTCCTGGGGGTTTATGTACTGAAATCTTTGAAGGTGATAGGACACGTTGAGAAGGCTGTTAAAAAGGCATACGGGATCTTGGGCTTTATAAATAGAGGCATTAGAGCACAAAAGCAAGGAAGTTATGCTAAACCTTTATAAAACACTTGTTAGGCCCCAGATGGAATAGTGTGGATAATTCTGGGCACTACACTTTAGGAAGGATGTCAAAGCCTTGGAGAGAGTGCAGAGGAAATTTACTAGAATGGTACCAGTGATGAGGGACTTCAGTTATGTTGAGAGACTAGAGAAGCTGGAGTTGTTCTCCTTGGAGCAGAGAAGGTTAAGGGGAGATTTAATAGAGACGTTCAAAATCATGAAGGGTTTTGTTGGAGTAATTAAGGAGGAATTGTTTCCAATGGCTAAAGGGTCGGTAACCAGAGGACACAGATTTAAGGTAATTGGCAAAAAAGCCAGAGGTGAGATGAGGAGAATTTTTTTTATATAGCAAGTTGTTATAATCTAGAACGTGTTGCCTGAAAGGGTGTTGGAAGCAGATTCAATAGTAACTTTCAAAAGGGAATTGGATAAATACTTGAAGGGGAGAAAATTGCAGGGCTATGGGGAAAGAGCAGGGGAGTGGGACTAATTGGATAGCTCTTTCAAAGAGATGGCACAGAGAAGATGGGCTGAATGGCTGTGCTGTAAGATTCAATGATATAATAGGGCACCTATGAATTAAATGTGTTGTTCTTGTGTCTGTAAGCAAGTATCACTATTTGAGTGTCCCTGCAGTGTTGCTGATTGGTCCATGTTATTCCCACCTCAACCATCAACTCCACAAATACACAAGTCAGCCATTCATTTCTGTTCTAGCTTGCTGCTCATTCTGCCCATTTTTTCACCCTACTCTCCTACTTTAATTATTTATTTCGCTTTTAATTTTAGCTTTCTAATGTTAATTTTTTTTTAGCATGAATCCTTGATTTTTTTTCCCTAACTCGCTCAATCTCTGTGCCCTGAAAGGCTCCTAACCTCTTAGTCTGGGTACAAGGCAAGCTCACAGCCCCAGTCAGCCTCTCTCCTCTGGCCCGAACAGGAGCTCCACTAATTAAAAAGTAATTAAAAACAAGGTTCAACTGTGGTGATGTCCTGCATAGCTGATTCTCATAATGAGCCACTTGATGATTTTCTCCCAGATCTCATTGTTATAATTACAGAATTTTGAGGTCTGAATATTTGGTTTCACGTTTTCACAAAGATAGGTACAGAGGGAGTGCATTCAATCCATCTAGCTTTACATTCCTTCGAAACCTACTATTCCCCAATATAGCAACTAAATGCCTCTTGAATGATTCTAAGTTTCTGACTACTGAGACGTTAAACCGAGGCCCTGTCTGCCCTCTCAGGTGGACGTAAAAGATCCCATAGCACTATTTCGAAGACGAGCAGGAGAGTTCTCCCCGGTGTCCTGGCCAATAATTATCCCTCAACCAACATCACTAAAAGAAACCCATATTATCTGGTCATTATCACATTGCTGTTTATGGGACCTTGCTGTGCGCAAATTGGCTGCCGCATTTCCTACATTACAACAGTGATTACACTTCAAAAATACTTCATTGGCTATAAAGTGCTTTAGGACATCCTGAGGTCATGAAAGCCTCTATATCAATGTGATACCATAGGACCGCTCCAGGTATTAATCACTGTTCGTGTGATGGAACATTTCCTGACATCTGTCCTGAACCTACCTTTTATAAGTCTGTACCTGTGTACCCTTGTCATACAAGAGATTTAACTTGAAATAATGCTCCAAATATCTTTTGCTGTTCTATTTAGCATTTGTCTCTACAAGGTCTTTGTCAGTCATCTCCTTGCAATCTGAATTTTCTAACCTCCCCTCAAAACCTAGTCCTCTGACACTATGGGGGGCAATTTTAACTTAACTGTCCGGGTGGGAAACCCACGGGATCGGGTGGAACGCTGGTTTTACACCCCGCCCCCAATATTACCCTCCGTTGACTTCAATGGAGAGTGAAATTGGGCAGGTGTAAAACCAGCGTTACACGTCATCCCGTCAGTTTCCCGACAAGCGGGTTAGGTTAAAATTGCCCGCTAGGGATAAGTCTTACGGCACTTCTCTGCACTTCTTCTAGGGCTTGGGATGTTTTCCTTGTGCTTCAGTGACCAGAACTAAATGCAATACTCAAGATACAACCAAGTCAAGTTCAGCATGACTGCTTCATACTTCCATCCTGCGGATTTGGCAACATAGCTCAGTATTTTGTTTGCTATGTTGATGGGCGCTCTGCAATGACTGGACATGATAAGTGTTGAGTCTGCTATCATTCCCAGATGTTTTCTCGGCCTCCCTCTAGCCAGATCAAACTCATTCACTCAGCGCATAACTTTTTCTTCCAGTTAAAGCTCTTGGAACAATCAGTGTTGGATTTCATCTCCCATAGTTCATCCCAGATGCAAAGTTTTTCTACTTGTTTCTATTGTTCCTTGGCTGTCTCACCAGACTCAAAAGCCCCTTCCTACCCCAGTTTAGTATCATCTGCGAACTAATTAACTTGGATTGTGCCCTGTGTTGAATTGTTTATGTTGATTAGACGCAATAATGGCCCCAACACCAGTTTCTGGGGAACTTCATTCAGTATATCTCCCCAGCCTGACAATACTCCCTTGACTTATTCCTGCTGCTTCTTCTGCCTATGCCAATTCTTTATCATAATTTCATAATATAATAACAGGTACAGCACAGGAGGAGGCTATTCAGCCCATTGTGCCTGTGCATGCTCTTTGAAAGAGCTATCCAATTAGTCCCATTCCTCTGATCTTTCCCCATAGCCCTGTAATTTTTTTCCCTTCAAGTATTTATCTAATTCCCTTTTAAAAGTTATTATTGAATCTGTTTCCACCACCGCTTCAGGTAGTGCATTCCAGGCAATAAAAACTCACTACTTAAAACAGTGTTTCCTCCTGTCGCCTCTGGTTCTTTTGCCAATCACCTTAAATCTCTGCCCTCTGGTTACCGACCTTTCTGCCACTGGAAACAGTTTCTACTTATTTACTTTATCAAAACCGTTCATGATTTTGAACACCTCTATCAAATCTCCCCTTAACCTTCTCTGTTTTAAGGAGAACAATCCCAGCTTCCTCAGTCTCTCCACATAACTGAAGTCCCTCATCCCTGCACCATTCTAGTAAATCTCTTCTGCACTCTCTCTGAGGCCTTATCCATCTCCAGTTTTACCTGGAATATCCACAAGCCTTTAGCAGCTTCTTTTGAACTTTATCGAAGGCTTTCTTGAAGTCTAAGTGAACTACATCATGGGCCTGATTTTAGCAGGCCTGCGGGTTTCCGGCGGGTTGGGTTTCGGGAGCGTGGCCTCCGCGCCTGGTGAAATTAGTGGGTTGCCCGCGCGATCGTAGCAGGCAATCCACTAATTGGAGCCACTTACCTGCTCCTCCGGGGTCCGCGCTGCTGGTCTGCACGTCGGGCGGGCTGCGCATGCGCAGTACGATCTGTCAGCTGGCGGCTCTCTAGTTAAAGGGGCAGTCCTCCACTGACAGATGCTGCAACCAATGGAACAAATTACAGCATGGAGCAGCCCAGGGGGAAGGCTGCTCCCAGTTTAATGATGCCTCATCCCAGGTTTCATCAGATGGGGTGAGGAGGAGGGGGAGGACAGAGATCTTCCCCCCGGCAGGCGGGTGGAAGCGGCCTGCTCTGCCACCAAGAAGGCCTGGCTCGAGGTGGCAGAGGGGGTCACCTGCGCCACCAACATATCGCCCACCTGCATACAGTGCAGGAGGCGCTCCAATGACCGCAGTAGGTCAGCCACAGTGAGAACACGTAGTCTTTCCCCTACACTCCGTCTGCCACAACATTGCCCCCACCCTACATCTCCTTCGGCACCGCCAACACTACTCTGTCACATCACCCCTCATACCCACTCAAACCCCATCCTCATCTTACCTGCACCTACTCACCTCGCCAGTACTCACCCTGCCACTAACACGCAACCCAATCCTCATACAATCTCATGGCTCTATCCCATACTCACCCTCTCGTGCATCTCCCTCATGGCCAGCCTCACTCAACCTGCCACCACCTGTGCTGCAGCCACAGGGCATGCATCACATATGTGCAGTAGGCAGCGTAAGGCAAACGTGTCGTGAGCATGAAGGGGATGCACAAGGGTGTCTGAGGGTTTGTCATGGGTGTTACCTATATTGAATTTCAGAGCAACAAACATCACACATTATATTGGCACCACCACTGCCATGTCTCCGCGAATCCTGTCTGTTGTGTCCAATAATGCCCACTCCTGGGTTTCGCTATGAGGACCCACCACTGATGCCACCCATTGTGTTACTGCAGAGTAGGTGCAGGTGTATTTGCAGGGCTCTTCCGCGCAGACGACAGAGAGACATCGGCGGTGTACCCGGCTGCACCCTGGGAGGATGCGGAGGAGAAGTTGTGGAGGGCAGTGGTGACTTTGGCAGCGACAGGTAAGCAGATGGTGCTGGGGCCAGCCAGGAGCAGCTCTGCATGAAAGAGCCTGCAGATCTCCACGACTACATGTCGAGTGAATCTGCGCCTCCGTGTGCACTGCTGCTCGGAGAGGTCCGGGGAGCTGCGCCTGTGGACCCTATGGCGAGGGTAGTGCCCTCTGCGATGCATCTCTCTCTGCGGTTGCCCTCCCTCCTGCTGTGCAGGTGGGCGTGCAACAGCACCGTGTTGGGGGGCTCCACGTCTCTGCGGCGGAC